>NC_064808.1:109190070-109349306 GCF_023721935.1 Panthera uncia | reverse complement strand
AGGGAGGGAAGGGGGAAGGGAGGAAGGAAGGAGGGAGGGAAGGAAGGGAGGAGGGAGGGAAGGAAGGGAGGAGGGAGGGAAGGAAGGGAGGAAGGAGGGAGGAAAGAGAGGGAAAGAAGGGAGGAGGAAGGGAGGGAAGGAAGGGAGGAGGAAGGGAGGGAAGGAAGGGAGGAAGGAGGGAGGGAGGGGAGGAAAGAGGGAGGGAAGGAAGGGAAAGAAGGGAAGGAAGGGAGGGAGGAAGGAGGGAAGGGGGGGAGGAGAGAAGATAGCCTGGTTAATTCCAGCAGCACAAATAGAGACCTAGTGGGGGAGACGAACAGGCCTAGTACAAAGAATAAAGATGACCTTGAATGTGCTGGGAGGGCTGGGCGTGGCAGAGTGGGGCTGGGTTGTGGAATACCCTGAGAACCATGCAGAAGAATTTGGAAATTTTTTTCTTAGGATGAAGTCAAAGGAGGTCTTAAGCAGGAGGGTGAGTTAATTAGTTTAATCCATCTGGCAGACGTATCATTGAGAATAGAATAGATTGACAGAGGCCCTTAACTAATTGTAATGTGTCGAAAAATTGTGTGGTCCTAGTACATGGCACCTGTAGCACCTTTCACAACATATAGGGGATCACATCTTTGAATGAGTTCATGACTCAGTGAGTTGATTGATGAACGGTGGTGGTTCATAAAATCAAAACAAGACACAGATTTGGAAACTGAGGTATATGTAAATATTTGAGGAATTCTATTATTAGGACAGTTTTCTGAGAAAACCATTAATGTGTAAAAATATATAATTCATGTCTGATAAATCACGTATGTTTTAAAACATGTAAAGAAGACCTGTAAATGCTTAAATTCTGCTTTTTCTTCCAAATAATAGATCGATAGCTGTTTATTTGTGTAACACACAATTACAATGATTACTCAGAAGCAAATCTTTTTTTTTAACATGTATATCTTTTTTTTTTTTTTTAAACATTTATTTATTTTTGAGACAGAGAGAGACAGAGCATGAACGGGGGAGGGTCAGAGAGAGAGGGAGACACAGAATCCAAAACAGGCTCCAGGCTCTGAGCTGTCAGCACAGAGCCCGATGCATGGCTTGAACCCACGGACCGCAAGATCATGACCTGAGCTGAAGTCGGCTGCTTAACCGACTGAGCCACCAGGTGCCCCAGAAGCAAATCTTTTTTAAAAAAAATTTTTAAAGGTTATTCCTGTTTTGAGAGAGAGAGAGGGAGAGACTGAGAATGAGTGGGGGAGGGGCAGAGAGAGAGAGGGAGACACAGAATCCAAAGCAGGCTCTAGGCTCTGAGCTGTCAGCACAGAGCCCAACGTGAGGCTTGAACTCAGGAACCAGAGATCACGACCTGAGCCGAAGTAGGACACTTAACTGACTGAGCCCCCCATGCGTCCCTGGAAGCAAATCGTAATTAGAACTTTTTGAAGCATATAAGGTAGATGATAATAAAAAAGTTTAAACTTTAAAATATTTTTTAAATTTTCTTTTGGGGAGTTAGGATAAATTGTTTGGGTATAAATTTGCAAATTTATTTTCAAACCAACTCTATCATGAATGTGTGTTTTTTACCTTTCTTTTAAAATGTGCTAACCTAAACCAAAATTTCATGTAAATTTTACCTTCTTAAATTGTTAGTAAGTGTAGATACATTTTACAATATACAATGTTAAGTAAGCACAGTGTTTTTATGGCCAATTCTTTTGCCTTTTTTTTTTTTTTTTTTGTGGTCACCTGTATTTTGCATTAAAATAGAAATATTAGAATCAGACATAGATTATATTTTTTAACGTAAATTTTAGTTTTCACTCTTTTAGAACTCTTAACAAGTCTTTTGTCATTCATTCGTTTATTCTACAAACACTTGTTTAGTACAGAAAAAAAGCCAGCAGTTGCCGTAAGTGCTCAATGCATACAAAATTTGTACCTGCTCGTAGGAAGGAAGTTGGTGTAGAAGAGACAGCCCACATTAGTAACTATATTGTAGCATAGTGAATACTACAGAAGACAGTTCACAAAGTGTCTTGAGGGATTAATGTGCCTGGGACTGGTACTGAAGAGTTGGAGAAAATATCCCCCTAAGACTTGGACTTAACTTGACAGATGAGTAAGAATTTTCAGGTTCCAAAGAACATAACAGGTAGAAAGGAAAAATATTCAAGAGGACACAGACATGAAATTTGAATAAGTGACTGCAGCAGATAGCACAGGCTGAG
This sequence comes from Panthera uncia, assembly GCF_023721935.1. Classification (NCBI taxonomy): domain Eukaryota; kingdom Metazoa; phylum Chordata; class Mammalia; order Carnivora; family Felidae; genus Panthera; species Panthera uncia. The sequence goes on along the minus strand of NC_064808.1, from coordinate 109,347,078 downwards.
GAATTTGTGTGGTGAAGTTTTGACTTTATATGATAGGCAATAAGTAGGATACAGCAAATGTTGCCAATAAAGGAAGTGCTCTCATGCTAGAACTCTCTGGAAGCCCTAATCAAAGCGGTGAGAACCTAAGGTCCAGAAGGTGGTGACCAGTTGAGGTGCATCGGTTACCGCTAACACTTGTCTTGTACTTGCTGTGCATCATGTGCAGCTACGAGTGTTGTACACGGTTCACAAGATGCGCACTCATATTATCCTTGCTCAGCATTGGTGTAAATCCTAGAACCCAAGGTCACAGAACAAATAAGCAGCAGAATGAAATATATCAGAATGTCATAGAAGGATTTCAGTAGGAAAAAGTTACTTACTACTAATACATTTCTAAAATGGAAATGAGTGTGTATATTGAAGTAGATTTTTATTGTTGCTGTTTTTATAAACCAGGAATTAAATACTCTTCAACCTAAAGATACCTTTCGTCTGTGGCTGACTGCAGAAGTTCATCCCCATTTTACTCCTATTTTATTACAGTCAAGTTTAAAGATCACATACGAGGTAAGAAGATTTAAACCTTGAATCACTAGCTGTCTTAAGTGCACTAACCTCCACATGCCTCCTACAGCTCTGTAAAGGACTGTCTGTCCTACAGAACACGTAAAACTGTCTTGTTCAACAAACAATTCGATTAATAAATGGGCAGAGGACCTGGATAGATATTTTTCCAAAGAAGACAAGCAGATGGCCAGCAGACGCATGAAAAGATGCTCAGCATCACTCATCATCAGCGAAGTACGAATCGAAACCACCTCGCACCTGTCAGAGTGGCTAACATTAACAACCCAGAAGACCACAGGTGTTGGCCGTGATGCGGAGAAACAGGAACCGTTTACACTGCCGGTGGGAATGCAAACTGGTGCAGCTGCTCTGGAAAACAGTGTGGAGGTTCCTCAGAAAGTTAAAAATCAAACTACTCTACGACCCAGCAGTTCCACTGCCGGGTATTTACCCACAGAAAACATCACACTATTTCAAAAAGAAACATGCACCCCTGTGTTTATTGTGGGATTATTTATCGTAGCCAAACTATGGAAGCCGCAAGTGTCCGTCATAGATCGGCGGACAGGGAAGGCGTGGTGTCTGCAGTGGCTGATTACTCGGCCGTGACAGGGGTGAGATCTTGCTCTTTGCGACACCGTGGATGGACCACAGGGTATTAACCAAGTGAAATAAGTCAGACTGAAAAAGACGAACACGTGAGTCCAGTCTAAGTGGAATGTGGTGATTGAGTCTACAAACGACAAAAAGCAGAATCAGGTGTATAAATAGAGGACGGACTGATGGCTGATGGTGCAGGGGGGGACGGCGGCGGGAGGTACAAACTGCCAGTGGTAGTGTGAGTCTTGGGGAGGCGGGACACAGTGGGGGGGGGGTGGTGTGACAGCGTTGTGTGCCAACAGGCGGCAGCTGCGCTTGTGGCGAGCACAGCGTGATGCCACCCTCGTCCAGTCACGTGCCGCACACCTGAAATTATTGTCAGGTTGTGTGGCAGCTGTACTCAAACAAAACAAAACAAAACACATTTTGTGTAGGTCAGGTAAAAGAAACATAAATAATAGCATCAGATGATGTTTATCGAAATAAATTTAAATCTTCCTTCTAAATTTTATTTCATTTTTTGGTATTTGTATTGGTAAAAGACACATAACATAAAATTTGCCATCTTCACCATTTTTGATGGCACAGTTGGGTAGTGACACGTGTGCTCTCTTGTGCAGCGGAGCCCTAGAACTCGTTCCATCTTGCCCAGCGGAGACTGTCTGCTGCGGACCGACTCCCCGGTCCCTTCTCCCCTCCCTGGGGGGGGGGGGGGGGGGGGCTGGCTATCCCTCCTCCACTCTGTATCTCCAGGAGTTTGCCTGCCTAGGGGCGCCTGGAAGATTTGTCCTTGAGGCCTGGCCTGTCACACTGTCTGTGGGAACGTCCTCAGGGTTTCTCCCGTCGACACACACGAGGGGGCTTCCTTCCCTGTGAGGGTCCGCGATTCCGTGTGTGCGCATGTGGCGTCATCTTGATCCAGCAGTGCGGGACATGGGGGGCGCGTGTCTCCGCACAGCTGTGCGTCATGCTGCAGGGACGACGACGGCACAACTGGTTCTCCGAGAGCTGGTTCTCAGGGCTTCTGTGGAACTGCCAGGTCAGAAGTCATTCTGTGTTTAATTGTTGAAGGATGCTGCCTTCTACTGATCCCTGCAGTGCTGCTTGTCATTTGTGTGTGTGCGTGCGCGCAGCAGCCATCCTAACGGTGTGAGCGGTGTCTCACCACATTTCCTTCGTAAGTAGTGACGTTGAACATCTTTTTGTGGACTTCTTGCCTGTTTGCATATTGGCTTAGAGAAAGGTCTTAAGTCCTCTGCCCATTTTTAACTGGGTTTTTGATTGAATTGGAGGAGTTCCTTGTCAGATGTATAGTTGACAAATATTTTCTTCCCTTTCATGGTGCCTCCTCTCCACTGTGCTGTTTCCTTTGTAGCCTAGACGTCTTTAAAGTTTGACGTGTCCTGTTTGCCTGGTGTTGGCTTCTGTTGCCTGTGCCCCTGTCATATCCAAAGAGTCATCGCCAGAGCCAATGTCATGGAGCCTCCTTCTATGTTTCCTTCTGGTTCTATTGTTTTATAGCCTTACGTTTAGGTCTTTAGTGCAGAGTGGATTAATTTTTATATGCAGTATAAAGGGACGGTTCAACTTCTTCTTTTGCACATGAGTATCTGGTGTTCTTACTGGTCTTCTGACAGCAGCTGAGCAAGAGTTCCAGTGTGGGTTTCCTGTTTGAGCCCATCATTCTTCTGACATATCCAAAACTATGTGTGTTTGCAATGTTACCGTGTAACTGGGCCAAGTCATAAATAAAATGGTAAATGGAATTAAAACTTTTTAAAGCTGGTGGAAGAGGTTCTGCTTGGTTTTTTTCTGTTTGTAGAAATTTGTTTTGTGTGATCTTTGTTACGAAGAAAAATGTCTTCATATTGATCATAGTCACGTGTTTCTTTAGATCAGTATTTCTTGTTTTTTATCTGAAGATGTTAGTCTCATTTAAGGAAGAAAAAGGATAATGGTTAATCCACAGAATGTAAAGTTCATTTACTATTTGGAAACATGTCAGTCGAAAGTCTTTACGATGTCTAGTAAAATGAACTTTTCCAAAATCGTCTCAGCTGCTCTCCCAGTACACTCTGACTGTATATTCTAGCGGTGAATTGTTGTAGCCAAAAGGATAGGGGCTATTTTTTCTCTTGAGCATTGTAGTTACTGCGTACTACCTGGCACGTACAGTACACGAAGAATTAATTTATCAGGAGAACTGTTCTTGAATATTTTCATGTACAGCCTTTGCCAGGATTTTCTTTCAGGAGGTGATTTGATTACTTTTAATGGAAATTTTATTTGAATTGGTATTTTTTTCTAATTCTTAATTCCATATAGATAATTAACTATTTTAGAAAATAGTCCAGTTAATTATATTCAAAATTATTACTGTATATGTATGTACACACGTGTATATTATCTTTAAAGGTTGTTACATCTCTATCTTATTGTTTATTTCTTCTTTTGATTAGTTGACAGACTTTTAAAAATTCACTCCAAATACCTGATGTCATACTTAATAATTTGCTTTTTTTCTACTAATACTTTTCACTGAATTTCCTGCTTTATTCTTCTTTTTTAAGTTTCCCTTAGATTTCTATTTGCCTTTGGTATTCCTGATTTCTTGTGTTGAATGCTTAACTAATATATATTTACTTGAGGTAATATTGAAATTATTTTATGTCTGTGAATTTGCAGTTGACTACATGCTAGGCCTTATCCCATAATTGGACATGTTAGTGTCTTCATTTTGTTATTTTTCAAAAATGTTTGTGTCTGATTTTCTCTAATTCTTTATGATTTGTTCATTTTATGTAATCTTTATTGCTTTAAAAACTAAGTGGATATTCAGTTTTCTGTTATTTTCACGTTTTATCAAGTAGTGCTCAGAAAATTTGGCCTATTTTGTCATAATTTTTGTTACTGTTTCATAAACACGAAACTTTTATTTTTAAAAGTATATGGATATGTACTTAGTAAATCAATGGTATTTTCTTCTAATGTTGAAGAAGTCTTTTTATTTGAGAAAAACACAGCATGGAAAGGATCGCAGAGGGACTGACTGTTCCTTGTAGCAGTCATTCTTTAAAGGAAAAGTTTTACTTTTTAAAAAAGCTAATTAAAATAAATTCAGATAAATGCACATTTTTTTAACATTAGAAGAATTCTCCAGGAAACCGATGATTAATAGACAAATGTGTTTGATTAAAAAAAAGGATTTTTTTTTTTTTTAACACACACACAAGAAGTGGGTTTAGTTTACACTTTTCCAAAAAGAATTAGAAATTCATCTTTCTCATTTGGATAATTCAACAATATAAACCAATCCTGGACATGTAGATAAGTGCTTTTTGACTGAGTACTAGTTCAATATACACTTTGTGGGTTTGAATTTGTGTTTATGAGCCTAGTGGTATCTGCTAATCCCCACTTGAACTCCAGTGGTCTAATGTGCTGGGAGTGTTAGTTGGCGTTGTATGTCAACAGTGCAGGGAGGGCCCAGAAGCTCAGATAGCACCTGCAGAAGGGGGTGTGTTCATAGCAGGGGAAAAACCATGTGCCCCTAACAGTCAGTGTCACATTCCTTGTGTATGATTTAGTTTCAGTAAAATACCTCAACGATCATATAAAATTTAAATTTAATGTTTGTTTATTTGGGAGAGAGAGACAGAGCTCAAGCGGGGGCGGGGCAGAGAGAGAGACACACACAAAATCCAAAGCAGGCTCCAGGCTCTGAGCTGTCAGCACAGAGCCTGATGTGAGACTTGAACTCACAGACTGTGAGATCATGACCTGAGCCTAAGTCGGACTGAGCCACCGACTGAGTCGGACTTAACCGAGTCGGACTTAACCGACTGACCCACCCAGGTGCTCCAGCAATCATATAAAATTTATTGGGTTGTTCTAAATATTGTTGCTTTTGTAGTTTTTTTAAATTTGAAAATTATTGAATTTATACTGGATATAAATTTAAACTCCTTTTTACAAGGAGTTTAAAACTAGTTTTAGATACATACTTTTTGAAGTAATATAAAATAAGTCAAATTGGGTGGTTAATGGTGAAAACTTTTCTTTATTAAAGTATGTTCTCAAGCATGTTAAATGTTAATTTAATTTGGAAGATTTGAGACAATAAGGGGTCAATCTTTTGTCTTCAGTCACCTCCAGGTTTGAAGAAGAATTTAATGCGCACTTACGAATCTTGGACTGCCGAGCAAATCAGCAAAAAAGACAGCATCCATCGAGCTCACGCTCTCTTTAGTTTTGCGTGGTTTCATGCTGCATGTCAGGAAAGACGAAATTACATTCCACAGGTGAGTGAGAACATGTGTTGGACCTCTTGTAAGTTGTGCATATTTTTGTATCAGAGCATTCCTACCAATTTAGTTTCAGTGGCTGGGATTACTTAATAATTCTGTTCATGGTTTACGACTTTCTATCTCTAATTCTGTCTTTGTTGTTCATCTTCAGGAGTGTATACGTAGCTCACATCTCTGAATTACATTGTTCGCCACAAGGCACGAACCATTATAAACCCTCAGTGATTGTTCAGTGTCATTTTTGTGGTTGATCCATCACAGACATCTCAAAGTTCAGAACTGAATTCCGCATATTGTTTTCCTTTCATGTTTCCCTCTCAGTAAAAGGCATTGATCCTTTTATCCATTTATTTATTTATCGATTTATTTCCTCATGCTAGAAACCTAGGAATTGTTCTTGGTATGTTTTTCTTTCTTAGCCTGCCTACCCAGTTCATTCCCAAGTCATGTGGATTTTACTTAACAACATACAGTTCAAATCTGTGCATTTCTTTCCACTATTTTCTCCGAGTACCTTACCGCTTACCTGTACTCCTTTCTGAGATCATTTCCTGTTCTTTTTGATTTTTCCATTTAGCAGCCAGAATCATTTTCCTAATATGGCAGTTTGATTATTTCACTACTCTGCTTACAACCCATCAAATGACTTTCTAGTGTACTTGTGAAGAAATAGGCACATCTCTGGTCCTTTGTCTTCAGCATCGTCCCAGAACCCTCTTCCCACTTGGTCTCTGCAACTCAGCCACAGTGGACTTCTTCCTGGTCCTCGAATTCATCCAGCTCTTTGCCGCCATAGGTGTTGCCTGGTATTGTTCTCGCGACCAATAGGCCACCCTTTCCCACTGCCGTGGCCATCTTTGCTGGAACACGTTCTGTTCTTCTTGCCAAATGCCTATCTCAGCCGTAAATTGCATCACTTCCAGATTTAATTTTTCCCATCTTTTTTTTAGCTTTGTCCACTTCTGTTGGTTCCTCAGCCTGTCCCTGTTTAGCCTCTCTCTCTGTTTCAGTTACATGTCAGAATAGGGTTGTGGGTTCCGAAGTCACAGACTTGGGTTTGAGTCCTGCCTCTCGAATTTCCTAGCAGGTGACCTGGGGAAAGTTACTGAACTCTAGTAAGCCACAGTTTCCTCAGCTGTGTAATGGGGATTACTCACCATGCTTACCTTTCTTGCGAGGATGAGATGGAACAGTGTATGTGTACAAGTGCCTTGCACGTGACCTGCCAATAAAGATGTGTCTCGCTGATGCAGTAGTAAGTAAAACAGTGACGTGTTGTTTCCACACAGTCTGCACACTGCCCTTAAAGGAGCGTGTGCTTGTTCTTGTCACCTTACAGAGAAGCCCCGTGGGTCTTGATGGCAGTTAACTTGCCGGAGGACTCTTACTTCAGCCTGCAGAGCTTGGCAGTGGCCGGGCCCACCTCTTCTAGAGCCTCCGCCCCTAACAGCAGCTCCTGCTGACGGGTTCATGAACAACAGTGATTATGTGATACATGTACCTGATATAAATTAAAAAGCTACAAGATGATTCGCACCTAAAATTTAGTCTGTTCCCTTTCTCTCTCCCTGTCACCAGTTTCTCTTCTCAGGAAAGCTGCTGTTCACCCCTTCTTGGGTGTCCTTCAAGAAAGATTGTATAAATAAACATTTTATGTATTTACACTCAGACATGCATACAGTCTTTTTAACTCAAATAGCATGTTACAAATACAGTTTTGTATTTTGCTTTATTAACCAAAACATTACAGAGATTTTTAAAGATTACTGACCAATAGGCACACCTGTGTGGCTCAGTCAGTTAAGCATCTGATTCTTGTTTTGGCTCAGGTCATGATCGCAGGGTTGTGGATCGAGCCCCATTGGGCTTGGCACTGAGCATGGAGCCTGCTTAGGATTCTCTCTCCATCTCTCTCAAATTAAAAAAAAAAAAAACAATTAAAGATTAGTAACCATTTAATGCCTAATTTTAAAATATTATTTGTATTCACCATATCTATGTACTTACTTATAAGCAGTTTTGTTAGATGGGCATACATGTTCTTTTCAGTCTTTGCTGTTACAAAAAACATTGCAATGGATATCCTTATATTTGCCTCATTTAATGTTTATTCAGGGTGGCAATTTCTAAATTTGGAGAGTTTGGGTCAACATATACTTTTAGTTTAGTTTAGTTTACTTCAGTTTACTGAGAGACTGAGCACACACGAGAGTGGGGAAGGGGCACATGGAGAGAGAGAATCCCAAGCTGGCTCCTCACTCAGTGCAGAGCCCAACATGGGGCTCGATCCCCCAACCCTGGGATCATGACCTGAGCCAGAATCAAGAGTTGGACGCTCAACTGCCTGAACCACCCAGGAAGCCCAGAGAGGTGTATTTTAAAGAATTTGTACATAGTACCAAAATGTCCTTTTTTAGAGCAATTTACTTTCACACACAAATATTTGAAAGTGTCACTTTTTTTAACACATGAAGTTTGCTTTCTTTAAAATGAAGAAATTGGGAGGAAAACCCAGTCAAAACATAAAATACCATTAAAATCGTTAGAGATAATGTCATACAGATATGCACTCCACAAACTGTTTTACTATTTTTCCTCCTTTTGCTTTAATCACCAACTTCTAGAAGTAAAGATCCACCACCAATTCAACTTGGTTTTCATTCCTTGTGTTAATGAAAGGTGTTTTGCTATTTTTCATTGCAGTGCTGTATTTGGTCGCAGAATTAACTTCCTCTATTTTACACATGTGTGCTGTACTTCTAATACTACACTTAATGTAAGGTCTTTTTGATTGATGCTTGTTACTCTTTGATACCTTATTATTCTTACTACACAGTGGGTACCTTGGTAACAGGGTTCTTCTCATTCATGTTTACAAGACCACTTAACACCCTGCCTGGGTTTCCAGGTGGGCTAAAGTAAGATTTGATGGGCTGTCTAGAGAGCCTTCCCACAATTTACATTATTTCTATTAGAAAATATGATATGAAAAACAAATTACCTTTTGAATTTTTTGTACCATATTTTACAAATCCTTAATCATATGCCACTGTGTCAGTAACTATGCTACTCAGAGTACAGTTCTTACCATTTTGGAATTAGAACCTCAATAGGAAATTGCTGTGTCAGGTAATACTGAGAGTTGAGGCCTTCTAACTTGAGAGTGTTATAAATATTAATCTCTGAAGTATGAAAAAAATTTTAAGTAAACACTTATAAATAAGGTTTAATAGTGATGTAAGAAATATTATCAATACTTTATTTTGAGTAGGTAGGAAATGTATTTAATGTATTACAGGAAGCAAGCAGAAGTTAAGATGGTGGAGTAGTAAGGACACCCTGGACATGTCCCTTGAACTCAGCTAGATCAACATCAAACCATTTTGAACACATAGGAAATCGATCTCAGGATTCACACAATGATCTGCATAGTTTGAGGGAGAGAACGCAGCAGGTGCATGGTGCTGAGAGGTGAACTGGCGAGCGAGAAGAGTCAGGGTGCCTCAGAGGGGAGGCCGTCTTTTTTGCCGAGAGGGGAGAGAGAGAGAGCGGTGCCTCGGGTTTTTGCAGGAAAACACTTGCCCCAAAAGCAGATAGAAAGAGTGAAAACACTCTCTGGGGACTAGACAAGAAAATGTCCCCCAGAACCACCGATGAGGGAAAGGAGAGGTTTCGGTACCACCAGGTTTCTATAAATGGTAGGGCGCCGAGTGTGACGTTTCAGAGGTCAGCACCTGGCGGTGTCCAGTGAGGAAGGAGGGCGGAGTCCCCAGAGCAGCCACAGGGTCTGAGGATCCCAGGGGTCACACCGGGAGGAGCGGTTCCCCTGCTTGTGAGAGCATTTGGTGGAGGTGATTTGGCGTCTCCTGGGCAAAAGACCCAGGGGGCACCATCAAGCCCCATGCTCACCAGCATAGGAACAAAGACTCCTGATGAGGGCAGCAAACCCTGGCTTAGCCTACTGACCATAGACTGCTGCAAAGCTCCAGTTCTAGGAGAGATGGGATCTAGCTTCATTTGGGTTTTTTTTGTTGCTTATGATTTTTTTTTCCCTCCACCTTGGATACAGAAAGAGCAAAATTATTTTTAAATTTTATTATTTATTTTTAAATTTTTAATTTTTTCACTCTTTTGTCTTTTTTCTTTCAAGCTTTTTGTAAGCAGACCAAAACACACCTAGAATCTAGCTTCCTTTACTTGAATTTTTTCAAAATTAAAATTTTTTATTTGTTATTTTTTTACTTCTTAATTTTTTTCTTCCTCCAAAATGACAAGATAGAGGAATTCAACCCAAAAGAAAGAACAGGAAGAAATGATGGCCAGGGATTTAATCAGTACATATATCCTGAACTGAGATTGAAAACAGTGATTTTAAGAATATTAGCTGGGCTTGTAAAAAGCTAGAAAACCCTAGAGAATCCCTTCCTGCCAATATAAAAGAGCCAAAATCTAGTCTGGCCGAAATTAAAAATGCTATAACCGAGATGCAAACCGGATGGATGCCATCACAGTGAGGATGGCTGAAGCAGAGTAGTGATTCAATAATAAAGAAGATAAAATTATGGGAAAAAATGAAGGTGAAAAGAAGAGGGAAAGAAAGGTAATGGATCCTAAAGGTAGACTCAGGAAACTCAGCATCTTATTAAAACGGAATAATATTCATATCATGGGAGTCCCAGAAGATGAAGAGAGAGAAAAGGGGGGATAAAGTTTATGTGAGCAAATTACAGTGGAAAACTTCCCATTCTGGGGAAGAATGCAGACATAAAATCCTAGAAGCACAGCGAACCCCCGTTAAATTCAGCCATTGCCAGCCATTGCCAAGACATATCATAGTCAAATTCACAAAATACAAGGAAAGAATTATGAAAGCAGCAAGGAAAAAAAAAAAGTCCTTAACCTACAATGGAAGACAGATCAGGTTTGCAGCAGCCAAGAATTCTTTATCAGGCAAGGCTGTCTTTCAGAATAGAAGGAGGGTTGGGGCACCTGGGTGGCGCAGTCGGTTAAGCGTCCGACTTCAGCCAGGTCACGATCTCGCGGTCCGTGAGTTCGAGCCCCGCGTCAGGCTCTGGGCTGATGGCTCGGAGCCTGGAGCCTGTTTCCGATTCTGTGTCTCCCTCTCTCTCTGCCCCTCCCCCGTTCATGCTCTGTCTCTCTCTGTCCCAAAAATAAATAAAAAATGTTGAAAAAAAAAATAAAATAAAATCAGAATAGAAGGAGGGTTAAAGACTTTCCTAGACAGACAAAATCTTAAGGAGTTGGTGACCACTAAACCACCCTTGCAAGAAATTATAAAAGGGGCTCTTTGTAACATCACCAGAAACACCAACTCTACAGGTAACACACTGGCACCAAACTCCTATCTTTCAGCAATCACCCTGAATGCAAATGGACTATATGCTCCAATCAAAAGACATTGGGTATCAGAATGAATAAAAAAAAATAATACCCATCTATATGCTGCCTACAGGAGATTCATTTTAGATCTGAAGACATCAACAGATTGAAAATGAGGGAATGTAGAACCATCTGTCATGCTAATGGATGCCAAAAGAAAGTCTGAGTAGCCATACTTATATCAGACAAACTAGATTTTAAACGAAAGACTGTAACAAGAGCTGAAGAAGGGCATTTTATCATAATTAAGGGGTCTATCCATCAAGAAGATCTAACAATTGTAAAGATTTATGGCCCTAACTTGGTATGCCCAAATATATAAATCAATTAATAGCAAACATAAACTCATTGACAGTAATACAATAATCGTAGGGAACTTTAACATCCCACTTAGAGCAAAGGACAGATCATCTAAGCAGAAAATCAACAAGGAAACAGTGGCTTTGAAGGACACGCTGGACCAGATGGACTTAAAAGATATATTCAGAACATTTCACACTAAAACAGAATACACATTCTTCTTAAGTGTTCATGGGACATTTGCCAGAATAGATCACATACATGGTCGCAAATCAGCCCTCAACAGGTACAAAAGGTTGAGATCATACCATGCATATTTTCAGATCACAACACTATGAAACTTGAAATCAACCCCAAGAAAAAGTTTGGAAAGCCTTTAAATACATAGAGGTTAAAGAACATTCCACTAAAGAATGAATGGGTTAACCAGGAAATTAAAGAAGAAATTAAAAAAAAATACATAGAAGCAAATGAAAATGAAAAGATGACCATTCAAAACCTTTAGGATGCAGCAGAGGCATTCCTAAGAGAGAAATGATATTGCAATACAGGTCTTATACCTAACTCTAACACTTAAAGGGATTAGAAAAGGAGCAGCAGTTGAAGCCTAAAGCCAGCAGAAGAAGAGAAATAATAAAGACTAGAGCAGAAATAAATGATACAGGAACAAAAAACCCAGTAGAACAAATCAATGAAACTAAGAGGTGGTTCTTCAAAAGAATTAATAAAATTGATAAACTCCTAGCCAGACTTAATGAAAAGAGAAGAGAAAGGACCTAAATAAATAAAATCATGAATGAAAGGGGAGAGATCACAACTAACACCAAAGAAATATAAACAGTTATAAGAGAATATTATGAAAAATATGCCAACAAACTGGAGAATCTGGAAAAAATGGATAAATTTCTAGAAACATTGAAAGTACCAAAACAGGAAGAAATAGAAAATTTGAACAGACCCATAACCAGCAAAGAAATTGAAACAGTAATCAAAAATCTTCCAACAAACAGGAGTGTAGGGCAGCAAGATGGCTTCCCAAGGGAATTCTACCAGACATTTAAAGAAGAATTCATAACTATTCCTCTCAAACTTTAAAAAAAAAAAAAAAGAAATGGAATGGAAACTTCCAAACTCATTCTGTGAGGCCAGCATTACCTTGATTCCAAAAACAGACAAAAACCCCACTAAAGAAGAGTTATAGGCCAATATCCCTGATTAACAGGGATGCAGAAATTCCCAACAAAATACTAGCAAATCAAATTCAACAGTACATTAAAAGAATTATTCACCATGATCAAGTGGGATTTATCCCTGGGCCACAGGGCTAGTTCAGTATTCACAAATAGATGAATATGATACACCACATTGATAAAAGAAAGTGTGCAAACCATATGTTCCTGTCAATAGATGCAGAAAAGCATTTGACAAATTACAGCATCCATTCTTGATAAAAAAAAAAAAAAAAAAAAAAAAAAAACCCTCAACAAAGTAGGGATAGATGGGACCTAACCATATACGAAAGACCCACAGTTAATACCATCCTCAATGGGGAAAAACGGAGAGCCTTTCCCCTATGGTCAGGAACAAGACAAGGATGTCCCCTCTCACGATTACTATTTAACACATCACTGGAAGTCTTAGACTTAGCAATCAGACAGCAAAAAGAAATAAAAGGTAGCCAAGTCAGGAAGGAAGAAGTCAGACTTCCACTGTTTACCGATGGCATGATACCCTATGTGCAAAACCTGAAAGATTCCACCAAAAAATTACTAGGACTAGTACATGAATTCAGCAAAGTTGCAGGATATAAAATCAACCTACAGAAATCTCTTGCAATTCTATATGCCAATAACGAAGCAACAAAAAGAAATGAAGGAATCAATTCCATTTGCAACTGCAATTAGGTACCTAGGAATAAAGCTAAACAAAAAGGTACAGATCTGTACTCTGAAAAATATAGAAGGCTTATGAAAGAAATTGAAGAGGACACAAAGAAATGGAAAAACATTCCATGCTCATGGATTGGAAGAACAAACATTGTTAAAATGTCTATACTATTTAAAACAATTCACACATTTAATGCATTCCCCGTCAAAATGCCACCAGCATTGTTCACAGAGCTAGGACAAACCTAAAATTTGTATGGAACACAAAAGACCCCGAATAGCCAAAGCAGTCCTCAGAAAGAAAAACAGAACTGGAGGCATCACAATTCTGGGTTTCAAAGTATATTACAAAGCTGTAGTCAGACTGTATGGTACTGGCATGAAAACAGACACATAGATTGATGGAACAGAATAGAAAACCCAGAATGGACCCACAATTAAATGGTCAACTGATTTTTGATGAAGCAGGAAAGAATAGCCATGTTAGGAAAACTGGACCACTTCCTTCTACCATGTACAAAGAATAAATTCAAAATGGATGAAAGACCTAAATGTGAGACAGGAAACCATCAAAATCTTCGAGAAGAACACAGGAAGCCACCTCTTGACTTTGGTCAGAGCAACTTCTTACTAGAAATGTTGTTGGAGACAAGGGAAACAAAAGCAAACAGGAACTACTGATACTTCATCAGAATAAAAAGCTTCTGCACAGGAAAGGAAACAATCAACAAAACTAAAAGGCAACCTACAGAATTGGAGAAGATATTTCCAAATGACATATATAATAGTTATCCAAAAGCTATAAAGAACTTAGCAAACTCAACATACAAAATACAAAAAAAACAAATAACCCAGTTAAGAAATGGGCAGAATACATGAATAGACAGTTTTCCAAAGAAGACATCCAGATGGCTAACAGACACATGAAAAGATGCTCAACATCACTCATCATCAGGAAAGTATAAATCAAAACCATGATGAGATACCACTCACACCTGTCAGGTTGGCTAAAATTAACAACACAAGAAACAACAGGTGTTGGCAAGGATGCACTGTTGGTAGGAATGCAAACTGGTGCAGCCACTCTGAACAGTAAGGAGGTTCCTCAAAAAGTTAAAAATAGAACCACCCTAGAATCCAACAGTTGCACTCCTAGGTATTTATAGGTATTTACACAAAGGATACAGATACACTAATTCCAAGGGATAGATGCATACCAATGTTTATAGCAGCACTATCATTAATAGCCAAATTATAGAATGAGTCTAAGTGTCTACCAACTGATGAATGGATAAAGAAGATGTAGCATATGTATACAATGGAGTATTATTTAGCCATCAAAATGAACGAAATCTTGTCATCTGCAATGACATGGATGGAGCTAGAGTGTATGTTGCTAAGTGAAATAAGTCAATCAGAGAAAGACAAATACCATATAATTTCACTCATGTGGAATTTAAGAAACAAATCAGATGAACATATAAGGGGAAAAAGGAAAGGCAACAAACCAGAAGAGATTCTTTTTTTAATTTTCAAAAGAGACTCTTTCTTATTTTCAAAAGAGACTGTTAATGACAGAGAACAAGCTGAGCATTGATGGAGGGAGGGAGGTGGACAATGGACTGGATGAGTGATGGGCATTAAGGAGGACACTTGGGAGGAGCACTTGGTGTTGTGTGTAAGTGCTGAATCACTGAATTCTTCTGAAGCCAATATTGCACTGTATGTTAACTAATTAGAATTTAAATAAAAAGCTGAAAGAAAAAATATTGTCACTGAAGTTTGTTATTGTTGACAGGCATGTAACCGTTACAGATCTCTGATTCTTACCTGTACTGAATCTTAGCGAGTGAGGTTTAAATCTCGTGTGTGTGTGTGTGTGTGTGTGTGTTTACAATATCTATAATTTTTAAAAAGTATCCAAATGCTAGTGACCCCCAAATTTATGTATCTAGCTCAGACCTGTTGTCTAAGCCCTAGGTTTTTGTGTCCAACTCTTTATTTGTGCCAGTTTGTTTCAGAAATGACTGAAAACCCCTGTGTTCTGGGTGTGAGCCTTAGAGCGCAGACTTCTCCAGAGCATGGGTTTTTTCTTTGCTTCAGTGGTAGATTCTCACCGACCAGACAGTGCCTGGTGTGCAGCAGGCCCTCAGTACCTTCCAGTAGCTTCTCTCTCCTTGTACACAAATTCTCTAACTTTATTGTCCTAAGTGTCCATGTACTTACTCCTTCCTGTGTGTTCTCCCCGCTCCCCACCAAGGCAGCGGTGCCTTAGCTCCCGGATGAGCTCAGACCTCTTTCTTGTGCAGACCAAGTACGACTCTTTGCATCAAGCACGTTGTAGTTGTAGCCTGTAGTTGGAGGTGTGTTTGAGTGGTGGATTGTGCCCACCCACTTTTCCCCCTCTGCCCACATTTTACTGACAGCCACCTGAGGGCAGAGATTATGTTTCGGTTCATTCTTTCATTCCCAGTGCTTTACATATAACATGCATTTTGTACATATTGTCTTGAATGATTAATGGATGAAATTTGTTTTGATATTCCTAAATACTATTAAAGTCTAAATAGATTTTAGTTTCAATGCATTACATTAAACTAAATTAGTTGAAGTGATTGGAAGTACCATCAGAATTTTTTTTACCTTTTTCATATTTTTATAAAACCTAGAGCTCTATGAATGTTCCTTTTATATAAGCATTGTAGCTTTTAGCTGCAAGTTTATAATTTAGTTCCAACATGAATGCTTCATGGGTGAAATGTACAGGAAATAATGCTTTATTTTTGGGCCTTTAAAAATTTTTTGTAACATTTCTTTTCTCATGTTTATTGACAAAAGCCACAAGTCTGAAGGATAAAATTATAGAAAATATCTCACTGAATACACTGTATTTAGACTCAAAAATTTACTATACCAATTTGTTCCCTCTGTGACTGAATTGCCACAATACTTAAATGATAAAAACTATTCTAGTATTAAAAGTCCTTGGCATGCTGTGATGTCAGTAAATTTCTTTTAAAAAATTACTGTTACGTTAGAGTTATTGTTTTTATTAAAAAGTTTTGGGAGTTTTCCTTTTATTTTATTAGCATATTTTGAGGATTCTTAAGATTATAAAGTCGATAATGCCTACATGTGTATCTTTGAACACTGTTTGTAGGTCTTTAATATTTGTAAATTTGTTTTGATAGGGTTGGACCAAGTTTTATGAGTTTTCTTTATCAGATCTTCGGGCTGGATACAGCATTATTGACAGGCTCTTTGATGGTAAGTTCTAATGATAACTGTCCTCTCTGATATTAATGGGAAAATTTTTTTGAGGTCTTACTAGCAGTGTGGTTTTTTCAAAATTGACTTCCTATCATGAAACTTGTTTTTGCTTTTCATTTTGTGTTTTATGTCCTGGCTGCTGTGCTTATGTTAGTGGCTGGTTCTCGATCTGTGGTGGTCATTAGTTTTACATGCCATAGTTGTCTGATCTTTCTGTAGCTCTCAGGAAGCCAAAACCTGGAGAGACGTTGTCTTCAGTTTGTGGCCTTCCTAGGTTTCAGGCTTAGGAAGAATTGTTCAGCTCTCCGGAACTGTGAAATCGGGGACTATGCTAGACTAACGTCAGTACTACACATCTGTAGAATCTAAACTTATGGTTAAGTAGGAGTTAAGGATCAAGGTGCAAATAATAGACTGTAATAGACAAGACCACGTGATGTGATCGGTTGAGGCCATCCTGCCCTCTGCCCTCTGCCCTCTGATGTGTATTGTGCAGGGGTGCAGGGGCATGGCAGGGGACGCGAGGGTTTAGAGCAGGGATGGATTGGAGGAGAGAATATATTCATAGGGATATCAAACTTAAAAATGCCCCTGCAGCCCCACCAAGCCCTTCCCTGAATCCCCCGTTTCAGTAAACACCACCACCAGTCGTGTATTTGTTCAGGGTCAGAACCTGTGAAGCACCTGGGTTCTTTTTCTCATCCTTAAATGTCCAGTGTCTGGGCAATTTCTGTCCCTTCCATGTCCAAACCGGATCCTGATTCTGCTCACTGACTCAGCCTCCTCAGTGCTTGCTGGTCCGAGAAGAGCCGCTTACACAGGCTTCTTTGTGATCAGCGCTCTCTGAAACATTTGCCACGCGTAAACCAAGCGTTGAGAAAAGTAAAATGAGGTACGTCGTCCCTGTTTAAATCATACAGCCACCTTAGTCCTTTGTTTTCCTCTGACAGGCCAGGCCTGTTCTCCCTGAAGTTCTCGGTGGGTGCTCTTCTGAAGTGCCTCTACGTGATCCCTTCGTTCACATCTCTGCTTCGGGGCTCTTCTTCAGAAAAGCTTTGCGTTACCACCAAATCTAAGTCATTGTAAAAGCTCTTCTCTACCCACTTGTTCTGTTGTGTTGTTGGAGCATGTCAGTGCGACCTTGTTCATCTGTCCCCACTAGAGCGCCATCTACCTTAAAGCAAAGTTTTTGGCTGTATGTCCTTAATGCCTGTAGCAGGACCCAGGGTACACACTCAATTATTGTTAGTTGAATTAATATCAGATACCAGAAATTATTCTGTAGCATATCTTTGGCAGAATGATAGGGATGGACATCTAGTATGTAGCCAAGTCCCGGTTTAATTTATATGTTTATGACATTAAAGTTTTAAATGATATATGTACAAAAAGTACTTAGAAGGTCATATCTCAGTGAAATTTCCAGAAAATGAGCAGACTCATGTAGCCAGCACCTTAATCAAGAAATAACATCACCAGTAATTCTGATTCCACTCTATCTCATACTGCCTTCTGGTCATGACCATCCCCAACCCCCACCGCCACCCCCACTGCCCTGTCCCTCCGCTCCTGTGGTAAACACCAGGCATCTCTTACTATATACAGCAATTTTGCCTGTGTTCTTACAGCTGGGATCGTACGTCATGTACTGCTTAGTCCTTAGGTTCTTTCAGTTCACGTTGTCTTGAGAGATTCGTCTGTATGGTTACATGCAAGTACAGGTCATTTATTCTCAGTGCAATATAGTGTGTCATTCTTTGATCATGTGACTTCTGTCGGTGGACATGTGGGTCCTGTGGGGGTGGTGATGATCTCGCTGCTACCTTCAGTAACAATTTGGATATGTTTGTGTTGAGTCTGTATGTAGGGGTAGGTGGGACACTCGTTTGTTCACCATTAGTGAATGCCAAATAACATTCTAAGTGAGTTTTTCTGCATGGTACAGATTTCTCAATTACACGTGGTAAAAGCGTATATGAACTTAAAATTTAGTAAATGGGCGTATATTGAATCTTTGTAATTAACCCCAGTTCAACAGAGTGTTACCAACCTTCCAGAAGCGCCTCCCCTGCTCCTTGATACACATGACCCCACAGTGCCCTAGTGCATGCCAAGGGTAGCCACTTTTCTGACTCTTCGAGTGATTGTTTTCAGTATTAATACAGTATGCACTAAGGCTTTAGCTTGCATTGAAACTTGGTCATTTTTCTTCTTCTTTGTATTTTCAAGTTTTTCTTTAAAGTTTTTAATGTTTATTTATTTTTGAGAGAGTGAAAGAGACAGAGTGTGAACGGAGTAGGGACAGAGAGAGGGAGACACAAAATCTGAACCAGGCTCCAGGCTCCCAGCTGTCAGCATAAAACCCGACATGGGGTTTGAACCCACAAACTGCGAGATCATGACCTGAGCTGAAGTCGGACGCTTAACTGACTGAGCCACCCAGGTGCCCCTCAAATGTTTCTTTAAATTCCTTTTAGTTAGGGGCACCTGGGTGGCTCAGTCGGTTAAGCATCTGACTTGGTTTCAGCTCAGGTTATGATCTCATGATTCATGAGATAAAGTCCCACGCCAGGCTCTGTGGTGACAGCATGGAGCCTTCTTGGGATTCTCCCTTTCTCTCTGCTCCCCCCTGGCTTGTGTTTACCCATTCTCACTCCTTCGCTTGCTCGCTTGCACTCTGTCTCTCTCTCTAAAAAAAATAAATAAACTTTAAAAATAAATAAATTCCAGTTAATATGCACTGTAGTGTTGGTTTCAGGAACTTAATTTAGTGATTCATCACTTACACACAATGCCCAGTGCTCATCACAGGTGCTCTCCTTAGTCCCCATCACTAATCTAGCCCATCCCCCACCCTCTTTCCTCCATCGACCCTCAGTTTGTTCTCTGTCGTTAAGAGTCTCTTGTGGTTTTTTCCCCTCCTCTTTTTATTCCCACACTTCCCATAAGTTCATCTGTTTTGTTTCTTAAATTCCACATATGAATGAAATCATATGATATTTGTCTTTCTCTGACTAATTGTGCTTAGCATAATACATTCTAGTTCCATCCATGTCCTTGCAAATGGCAAAATTTCATTCTTTTTGATGGCTGAGGAATATTCCATTGTATACATACACCACATCTTCTCTATCCATTCATTAGTCAGTGGACACTTGGGCTATTTCCATAATTTTTCAAAATGCTTTAAACTTTATTTTATTTTTATAGTATCACTATGAGATCATCATTATTAGTGCCCTTTGAGGATGAGGATACCAAAGCAAGGAGTTTGAATGATTTGTCATTATGTTTGACACTTGTGATGGAATTAATTAATAGCCTCACATTATTTTTTACACATAACACACCACTGAGTTGTGAATAAGAGGCCCGTGCTTTAAAGTGATAGTGCATCTCATGGTAAAAATCTAACTGTATAATCTTAGGATTCTAGAATTTCTTCGCATGTACACAATTAAGTACAAAAAAGAGAAAAAGCTCTAATTATATGGGTGAGAAATTATGTAGCTCATAAGACCCGGGCCACATGTATAATCTTGATGCCTGAGTTTCCTGATCTGTAAAATAGGGTGATAGCAGACGCATGTCCATTGATTCAATTTTTGAGAAGGTTGAATGAGAAAAGCCCCATGAAGCATTTGATATTTAGTACATTGACTATATTGAGTAAGTTAGCAGTAATTGACTGTTTTTGCTATTGCTATAATTTCAGTTCTGGTTTTTTAATCTTAAACAAAGCTCACCTTGAGAACAGTGGGTGTAAGACACATAAGATCTTAAAAGTTATATAAAATATATTTTACATAATAGCTAGTTGTATTTTATAGATTGAAGGTCCATTAATGTTTCTCTGTGCCCTGGTGGCCTACCTATGCATGAATCGCTTTTCCATTACTAATATATTACTTAGTAAAAAGCAAGGTAGCACTAGAAAATGGAGTCCTGGTGAAGTCCCTTGTTAGAGCTGTTTGGCCACTGTTGATCATAAGATGTAGGCAGGAAGCAACTTTAATCAGTCTTCCATGCTGCAGACGCCCTGCCCTGCAGGAGGCCACCTCAATCACCTGTGCGCTGTGTGTGGCCTGAAATAGCACAGACATCCATCTTTGTGCGATCTCGGACTTTATAGTAATCAAATGCAACTAGACCAGCCCTGCTAGTAGTGAGGGGAACCAGCTACTATAAATGTAATGGTTTCCTATAGTTACTGCGGACGCGAGGTTTAATTCTTACATTTTAAAATTACCACTGAACTGTGGTTAAGAGAATGCTTTTGTCGCAAAATGAAATAATGACTTGAGAGTCTCGTGTTGTTTTATACTACATTTCTTTACTAGAATAGGAAATGGACAGTTGACTGTTAAAATCAGGACATTTAGAAGATTATAATATGTGAAGTGATTTTTTCAAGTTTCCTTATTCAGATTTTTTTTTATGAACTGAGATTTTCATCGTTATATAAAAATAGGCTTTGGATATATTCTAAATAGGACTTTCGCATCTGAGGAGGCAGTGCTGTGTGGTCGATAAGAGTACAGCTTTGGGTCCAGATCTTTGGGACTGCGTGACTTTCTGATTTTGGTCACTCAGCCTCTATTCCTCAATTTATTCATCAGTATAATTACATCTTTTTAATATTTCTATGTTATGAGGCTTAAGTGACATTTGGGGAATTTTACTTGATTAAATAATCTCAATACATACTAGCCGTTCTATGATTATATTAATATTAATTATTATTAAGAATTTATTAATGAGCTTTACATTCATATTAGTGAGATTGTAAGGAATGATTTAACTTGGTTTAAATGTATATTGTCATATCCTATAAATATAACTGGAGACAAGAATTTAGTTAATATCTCAGAATAATTTAGAATATTTTTAGAATATTTCTAATATGTTAGAAATAAAGCTAATAAAAGTTTGTTTTAAAATTCTAGGTACCAAAGATGTTCAGTGGGAATTTTTACACGGTTTACTTGAAAATGCTATTTATGGCGGACGCATAGATAACTATTTTGACCTTAGAGTTCTTCAGTCATACCTGAAACAGTTTTTTAATTCTTCAATAATTGATGTTTCAAACCGAAGGAACAAGAAAAGTGTTTTTCCATATTCCATATCTCTCCCCAAATCCTGCAGCATTCTGGTAGGTAAAATTCATCGTGTGTAATCTATTCCCAAATACTTGAATCCTTTTCTTAAATTGTTGAATACATACATGTGTATTTTCAAATGCACAAGTAATTCCCTTTCACAAGTATGGATTATTGTTATGCACTGTGCGGCCTATTTCTGGTGTCTTACACACTTGTGAATACTTACAGGAGATTGATTGATGATAACCGGATGCAGTGTGTAGGGAAATCTTGGAGGGAGTGGCCACGGGAAATGTTACAAATGCAAGAGCACTGTGAAGATCCACAAGGAGAGGGTCCACGAGTTCCCAGTGGGCACAGGGAAACTGAAAGAAGTCCAACACTCTTTAACAAATCTGTCTTCATTTGCTGGCTTATAAATTTAAATCAGCTCTAACCATATGAGGGATACACTCTTGGTGTCGTTGAGGGGTATTTACTTTAGCCAGCTGGAGCTTTCCACCTTGAGTCATCCCACAAAAGCCGGTAGGATGAAGTCCTCTTTTCCACAAAGTAGCACAAAATGTGGCCCGAAAGATGTCAAGTCTCATTTATGTGGCCTCAAACTTAATCTTGGCTTAAAGTCCAAATAATGTCCTAGAACATTAAAATCATTTATCTCTTCATGAATTACAGGGATACATATTCAGTTGTATACTTCTCTCGGAATTATGCATTTTTTTTTTTGTCATCTAAGTATTTTTCAAGAAGATTCTTTTGTTTCAGTGACATAATTGTCAAAAGTAAAAGTTTCGAAACCAATATTGAATATATTACCAAATGTCTTACCTGTTAAGTATCCCGTCTGTTTTGTTTTTCAGTATCTTTCACTCATTTAGTCATGTATTCAGTACATGACTAAGCGCCCCCCAAATATCCGTGTGCCTGCCGGTGTCCCTGTTCTAGACCATGTGGGCACCGGGGGCGTCTGTGGGGCTGACCTCCTAGCGAGAGGGCCTCACCCAGCAAATAGAGGCGTCACATGGCTATTCATGGCGCGCTCATTTCACACAGTGCACTGACTGGTCTCCCCTCTCTATTTGAGGTTTAAACTGAAAAGTAAAAGCCCCACAGAAAGTGCACATCATTAATGTCCTCGGCAGTGAATTTTATACGCTGAGCATGTGGGTGTAACCAGTGCTGGGATCCGGAAACAGAACGTGACCAGCTCCCCACATGTCCTCCTCCTGCCCCCTGTCATTGCCGCGTCCCCCTCACAGATGAGGCCCTTCTAATACCGACGTTAGTTTCACCTGTTTTTGAGCTTTGCGTAAATGCTCTCATGGGGTGTATATTCTTTTGCCTCGAAGCGCGGAGAAATCCGTGTGGACGTGCAGCTGCGTGTTACGGAAGAAACGTGTCAGTGTACAGTTGTCGGGGAGAGCAGACGTAGCCAGTAGAGATGAGAGAGGTTGACAGCCATTTTGAAATGAACAAAGGGAAGTGATAGACAAAAGTTGCTCTGTATTTATAGGATGATTTGTGAGAATCAGTGTTCGGCTTTCTGTCTAATAGAGTCCTACAGAAGGAGGAAGCCAGAGCTTCCCGGGCGGGTGACGACACCTGCGTGTGCCCTACACTGCACACGCATATACAAGCCTGCCCTGGGTGCTCCTGTACGCACGTGCTTACACCCCTCTATGTATTGGGATTCGACGGTTTGATGAAGTTAACCAGTGTTCGCTTACAGACCAGATGGGAAAGATTTCCAAAAAAAAAAAAAGCATGCCTTTCCAAAATTTGACAGGTTTGCAGGCCCTGGGCTTCCTGGAGTTCAACCGTTGCCCTGGAAATAGTTGTCAGACAGCCGCCAAGGATGGGAAAGAATGCTGGAGTCTCTTCAACAGCTGTTCCTCCTAGTTCAGCAAGAATGGTGTAGACGCACACGCAGTGTCCCCTTGAAAATAATTCGTTCTTCCTGACAGCAAGCAAACAAAACAGGTCTTACCCTTGAGCCAAACCGAATAATTTCTCCCTCTTGGTCCACACTTGTTTCTCATCTAGAGTTTTGACTCTAACTGTGCTTGGTAAATTGAGCCTTTGCAATGCTGACAGTAATTTGGGGTGAAATGAGAGGATTATCAGTGCATTTCATTACACTTCACCAGCGGACTGAGGACTGACTGTGTAATGGCTTTATGGAAAGTGTTTACAGAGAGCTTTTTGCTTTCCAGAGTAAGTGTATGGAGGTTTCTGGGGTGTCAGGAATATTTATCTTAGGGTAAGCGGAGCTGCGCTCTGCACATAGGTCGTGGGTCGGATGCGTGGTAAGTAATCACAGGGCTTTCCTGGAAACATGTTATGTGACATCTGACACAGTAGCCACAGCCACTCAGGTAGTTCGGTTTAATAAGTGCAGGGTCCCTTCGAATGTGCGGAGTTGAATGTAAAAAATCCAGTATCACATAAGCTAGGGATGAACAAGTGGTAATGAGCATATTTTCTGAAGATGACTAAGTGAGTGTTACCCAGACTGAAAGGGAGATTGACCTGGAAAGCGTAATCATGTGAATAACCGATACTTCAGTACTTGCCAGTATCTGTTTTCAGTGGTTGTAAGTTCAGTGCTTACCGAAAAGCTGGTTTCCACTTGTTCACATTTAGGACTACCGTGCTCTCATCGAAAAGCTTCCGGAGGACGACAAGCCTAGTTTCTTCGGTCTTCCTGCCAACATTGCTCGCTCGGCTCAGCGCATGATCAGTTCTCAGGTAACCTAGGACAAGGGGTGCTGGAGGGAAATGTCGCTCGGGAGCCTGAGAGCAACAGGATGAGACTTGCTTTAATCTACAGACCCCACAAGCTCATACTGAAAATTTTTATTTTATTTAGCACAGTACATTCCGGTCCCACCCTAAATAAATTTTAAAGGAGCCAAATGGCTCTATATTAAGAGATTTGTCAAAATTAGTAAAATAACACACTGAACACTATCGCCTCATCCAAAATATATGTATTTTACCTCTTGTGATTATTTTCAGGCTACTTTTTTTTAAGTTTTTAAATTTCAATTCCCGAATTTTTAACCATACAGTGTAGTATTAGTTTCAGATGTACAATATTGTGACTGAACACTTGCACACATCACCTGGTGTGCGTCACCACAAGTGCCCTCCTTCACCCCCATCCCCCACCCACCTCCCTGCTGGTGACCAGCAGTGTGATCTCTAGAGTGAGGAGTCTGTTTCTTGTTGCCCTCTCTCTTTTCCTTTTGTTCACTTGTTTTATTTATTAGATTCCACACATGAGTGAGATCATATGAGATTTGTCTTTCTCTGACTTATTTCACTTAGCGTAACACACTCTGGTTCCATCCACGTCATTGCAAATGGCAAGATTTCATTCTTTTTGATGGCTGAGTAATAGTCCTCTGTGTGTGTGTGTGTGTGTGTGTGTGTGTGTGTGTACACACCACATCTCCTTTATCCATTCATCAGTCGAGGAACAGTTGGACTCTCTCCGTATTTTGGCTGTTGTCGATAGTGCTGCTGTAAACATCTTCTTTGCACCTTTCTATGTAAGATAAACCTTTTTAAACAGAACAGGATACTGCAGAAGAGTCAAAACTTCCTTAATTATTAGAAAATGTATTGGCCATCCTTACTGTGTGTGTCAAGAATTCAAAAGATTGAAATAATTTCTTTGGAAAATGACTAAAGAGTATTTTTCAGTGTCTGTTATTTTACCTGGCATGCCTTTCATTTAACATCAACATTGCATTTTTAAGCCATCTTTTGGCATTTTACGATTTTTTTGTTTAGGTCAGTGTTGGCGTTTCCTTTTTAAGAAAGAAAAAATGAGGAAATGGAATGAATAAGCAGCTTGCAAGTTAACAGGATGCTAATGACATGTTTTCCTGGTCTTCTCAATGCTAGCCAGGTGTGATTGCTTGAGGCGGTGCATCACAGGATCGCCTGGTCTGCTTTACACGGGATGTTTCAGTCAGAGGCTCCTCCCAGATTTAATAGTGGAAGCATGAATCACGTAGGCATTGTATAAGAATCATGATCTAGGAATAAAGGAGAAAATTAGGATGTTTTGAGGAAATGAAGGCTAGTTCTGGTCATAAGACATTAGCAGCAAGGAGAAAAATAGATTTGAAAACTGGTTTGTAGAATCCCTTTTGTCTCAGAACAGTTAGTTTTCCTAAAATGATGTCCTGTACTGTGTGCACTCCTGACATCATATTACTAAGCAGTGTCAGTCAATAGCTTTACTTAGGTCTTTTTTAAATCATGATTTTTGTATTCTCCCATGTAGTGTCGTTTAGGTCCTTGTTAATACACGTTTATCATGACGATGGTAGTGGTGGTGATAGTTTCGTACTTACCTGCCTTCCGAATTTGGCTTTGCTAAGCACTTTACATGCATTACCTCATTTAACTCTGAAAACAATACTGTGATATGAGGGTCATTATTGAACTCCCTTTACAGTTGAGAAGATCGAGGCCACAGGAGATTATTTTTCCCAAGATCACACTCTTAGTAGGTGAACGAACCGGGTCAGTGAACATGAGTTCACGTGCACACAGCCCGGCCTGCCCCCATGGCGGTTCCAGCCCTCTTCCATCATGAGAGTCCATACTTCTCTCCATAGAGGTTTCCTGTTTCGCACCGCCTCCTTTTCGTGGGGGGAGAAAAACCCTTTTGCTAGGTAAACATCTTTGGTAAAATAGTCTTTTTTGCATTTTGTCACCTGTTGACCTAGGAACTCAGGTCATATCTTAATGACAAACCTGTATTTTAATAAACTTTATGAATGGGGAGTCTGGAAGATAAGTGAATAAATTAATGAAATATTTGAAAAGTTAAGAAAATCTCAAGTATCTTGACATTAAAATGTAATGCAGTTTAAATGAGCTGCCTGTGGAGTATTATCCGTCATCTGTATTCTCAGGAATCCTTCAGAGCTTAGAAATTGCTTTATAGCTAGACTTAAGAGTCTTTAGCGCAAGCAACAGTTTTTGCCCAAATAATTCCCTAATTCACTGCTTCATGAAAGATGTACCACTTCCTCATTGTGATTCAAAAGTGCCATCGTGATTTTATAGTGAATATTCATTACAAGACTAAGTAGAATTTGTGTCCATTGTTGATCTAAATACCATGGTACCTGCGTATCTTAAACTCATGGTGATACCTTAAACTCGTAGAGGATGAGGCTGTGTAGAAGAGGGGCCATCATGACTCCTACCCACGCAGTGTGTGCAGTGGGACAACATCTGGCACTGAGGCTGGTGGAGATCAGGTACTCGCTACAAATGTTCATTCACTTTGCAAAGAATTGAGAAAGTAGCAGCATAAAAAATTACAGCTGCAAACAAGTGAATAAGACCATGTGATGGATGAAGGAACCTCATAGTATTTCTGAGGCTTGGGGATTAAAAATTCCCACCAGAAATTGGATATTAAGGTATGTAAAATCGATAAGGAACGTGAGGCTTTAACCATATTGGTGAAACCTCAAAGCCAGAATGAAGTACTCGGAGAAGTAACAAGGTTATCTACTTGGTTCTTGTGGGAGCCGTGTTCCGTAACCACACGCACTTGTCTGCTCCAGTAACACCCAGCCCCGGTTTGTGACTCCACCTCTTTACATTACTGTTCCCTTCACAACAACGGGCCGTAGGTCTGTAAGATCTCAGAGATCCAGATCTGTTGTTTTCTCTTTCTTTTTCCCAGATTTGTCTCCTTGTCACTGTAAAAGCAACAGACCCACGTCTTTACCGTTTTTTTCTTTTCTTTCCCTCTTTTTATATTTAACTGTTCACCCACGATTGCAGATGTAGATTAATCCTCAAACTGACATAATTGTTTTTCTAAGTTAAAGCCTGGAAAATATCTGAGGGTGGTGGTGCTGGCCACTTACATGAGAATTATTTGGCAAGTTTATCTTCAATAGGTGGATTGCTAAGCAGCATCCAAGATGTGTAAAATAGGACTGTTGAGGAGCGGGGCTTTGGAATCTGTTTTGGCATGAATTCGTAGGCACCCTCAACTTTGAAAGCATCTGTACTACAGTTGTGAGAAACTGAGAATTTCTCTCGTTGCTATTCCGAGTCGCACGAAATCCTCACATTCGTTTATCCCTGGATATCTGCATGGCTTGCTCTTTTATTCCCTTTAGGTGACATCATCACGAAGGCCTTTCAGACTTACTTTAAATAGCAACTTCCCACAAACCTTGGTACTGCTTCTCCTTTGAATGGGCTTCATTTTTCTCTTAAGATGCATGTTTCTGCAGGACCTGTGTGTGTTTCTTTATTTCTGAAATTTTTACTATCTTTTCAAAACACTGTCTTTGATCTATATAAAGGATTACATATGTAACATATATATATATATAAAATTCGTATTAAAAAGTATGATGATGTGGGGCGCCTGGGTGGCTCAGTCGGTTAAGCGTCCGACTTCGGCTCAGGTCACGATCTTGCGGTCCGTGAGTTCGAGCCCCGCGTCAGGCTCTGGGCTGACGGCTCGGAGCCTGGGGCCTGTTTCCGATTCTGTGTCTCCCTCTCTCTCTGCCCTTCCCCCATTCATGTTCTGTCTCTCTCTGTCTCAAAAATAAATAAACGTTAAAAAAAAAAAAAAGTATAATGATATAATGAGACTCCTAAACCAACAGGCAAGAACAAGGATATTACCAATAGCTTGAATCAACTTACATGATTCTTCTGTTCATCTCCCTTTCTGCTAAAGGAGCTACCATTCGCTTTTGTTTTAAACTTCTTTAATACCTTTGTACTTCTTAAACACTTGTATTACATGCATGCATTTACACACACACACACTTGTTCTTACAAGTATATTGCTTCCTTTAGATAATTAAAACAATTTTTTTTAGGGGCGCCTGGGTGGCTCAGTCAGTTGAGCCTCCGACTTCAGCTCAGGTCATGATCTCACAGTCTGTGAGTTTGAGCCCCGCGTCGGGCTCCTTGCTGACAGCTTGGAGCCTGGAGCCTGCTTCAGATTCTGTGTCTCCCTCTCTCTCTGACCCTTCCCCGTTCATGCTCGCTCGCTCTCTCTCTCTCTCTCTCTCTCTCTCTCAAAAATAAACGAGAGAGAGAGAAAGAGAGCGCGGTCGGCAGGGGGAGCCGGGGGTGGAGAGGGAGACACAGAATGTGAAGCAGCCTCCAGGCTCTGAGCTGTCAGCACAGAGCCTGATGCGGGGCTCGAACTCATGAACCATAAGATCATGACCTGAGCCGAAGTTGAATGTTTAAGCGACTGAGCCATCCACGTGCCCCGCTACTTTTTAAATTATAAAACATGTGGTGTTCTAGGACTAGCATATCTCATTTTACATTATTTTTCTAAGGTGTGTAGGTCACTGGCTTAGCTGTAGTTTCATTCATTATTACTGCAGTATAATCATAATAACATCATGTATATTACATAATGTACATATAATTATGTAAATGCCGCACTGTTACACACGATGTTGCTGTGTACCTGTGTGTACATCTCATGGTCTGTCGAGTGCAGGAGTTTCTCACGATGTGCATCCCCAAATGGACCGTGTGCGCATGGTTTCAGTTCTGTGCTACTGTACACTGTCCCCAGAAGGTCTTGTGTCCACACCCTTTAATTCCCACCAGGTGGTATTTTTGGATGCCTTCATATTTGTTAAACTGATGGGTTACACTGCTATCTCGGTGTGGTCTTAGCTTGTATTTCTTATTTTTGAGATTGAATATCCTTCTGTGTATTTATGGGCCATCCCTGATTTTTAAGTGCAGGGACAGCAGTGAGACAGATGTGTCTGCAGCCCATTTGGAGGGAGCGACATGGTGGGATGTGAGGCCAGGAGACAGCAGGGGCAGCGGGGGGCCACACAATGATGAGCCTCGTGACTGAAACACCTTAGGAACTGGCCTGCTGTGTGGCGCTGACCTTGGGGGATAAGACCTGTTGGAGAGCTGGTGTGGGAGGGACGCCTGTGCTGCTGCTCGAAACTGCCAGCAAGTTTGGGGAGGCAGCTTTTACTGATGAAATCCCTTACTAGCTATAATTCGTTTAGAAAAAGAGGTTCAATTAAGTTAGCTTACTTATTTTCCTACAAGAGCTATATATTTTTAAGTGTGAGCTACGTATTCAGTTTTTTTTTCCCCTAACATGGCGTGAAGTTCCAGAACTTTATGATTCTTTAAGACTCAATAGCAGCTTCATAGCAAAGTTCTTAAAAGGATTTGTGTTCATTCTTTTTTTTCTTTTTTTTTATTATGAAATTTTATTGTCAAATTGATTTACATACAACACCCAGTGCTCATCCCAACAGGTGCCCTCCTCAGTGCCCATCACCCACCTTCCCTTCCCTCCCACCCCCCATCAACCCTCAGTTTATTTTCAGTTTTTTTGAGTTTCTTGCGGTTTGGCTCCCTCCATCTCTAACCTTTTTTTTTCCTTCCTCTCCCCCATGGTCTTCTGTTAAGTTTCTCAGGATCCACATAAGAGTGAAAACATATGGTATTTGTCTTTCTCTGTATGACTTATTTCACTTAGCATAACACTCCCCAGTTCCATCCACATGCTACAAAAGGCCATATTTCATTCTTTCTCATTGCCAAGTAGCATTCCATTGTCTATATAAACCACAATTTCTTTATCCATTCATCAGTTGATGAACATTTAGGCTCTTTCCATAATTTGGCTGTTGTTGAAACTGCTGCTATAAATATTGGAGTACAAGTGCCCTTATGCATCAGCACTCCTGTATCCCTTGGGTAAATTCCTAGCAGTGCTATTTCTGGGCCATAGGGTAGATCTATTTTTATTTTTTGAGGAACCTCCACACTGTTTTCCAGAGCGTCTGCACAAGTTTGCATTCCCACCAACAGTGCAAGAGGGTTCCCGTTTCTCCATATCCTCTTCAGCATCTATAGTCTCCTGATTTGTTAATTAGCACGACCCTCGAGAAAGTCGAGATAGAAGGAACATACTTAAACATCATAAAAGCCATTTATGAAAAGCCCACAGCTAATATCATCCTCAATGGGGAAAAACTGAGAGCTTTCCCCCTGAGATCAGGAGCACGACAGGGATGTCCACTCTCACCGCTGTTGTTTAACATAGTGTTGGAAGTTCTAACATCAGCAATCAGACAACAAAAGGAAATCAAAGGCATCGAAATTGGCAAAGATGAAGTCAAGCTTTCAGTTTTTGCAGATGACATGATATTATACATGGAAAACCCGATAGACTCCACCAAAAGTCTGCTAGAACTGATACATGAATTCAGCAAAGTCGCAGGATACAAAATGTACAGAAATCAGTTGCATTCTTATACACTAATAATGGAGCAGCAGAAAGACAAAGAAACTGATTCCATTCACAATTGCACCAAGAATCATAAAATACCTAGGAATGAACGTAACCAAAGACGTAAAAGATCTGTATGCTGAAAACTATAGAAAGCTTATGAAGGAAATTGAAGAAGATACAAAGAAATGGAAAAACATTCTGTGCTCATGGGTTGGAAGAATAAATTGTTAAAATGTCAACACTACCCAAAGCTATCTACACATCCAATGCAATCCCAATCAAAATTGCACCAGCATTCTCCTCGAAGCTAGAACAAGCAATCCTAAAATTTGTATGGAACCACAAAAGACCCTGAATAGCCAAAGTAATATTGAAGAAGAAAACCAAAGCAGGAGGCATCACAATCCCAGACTTTAGCCTCTTCTACAAAGCTGTACTCATCAAGACAGCATGGTATTGGCACAAAAACAGACACATGGACCAATGGAATAGAATAGAGACTCCAGAATTGGACCCACAAATGGATGGCCAACTGATCTTTGACAAAGCAGGAAAGAATATCCAATGGAAAAAAGACAGTCTCTTTATCAAATGGTGCTGGAAGAACTGGACAGCAACATGCAGAAGAATGAAACTAGACCACTTTCTTACACCATTCACCAGAATAAACTCAAAATGGATGAAGGACCTGAATGTGAGGAAACCATCAAAACCCTAGAGGAGAAAGCAGGAAAAAAACCTCTCTGACCTCAGTCACAGCAATTTCTTACTTGACACGTCTCCAAAGGGAAGGGAATTAAAAGCAAAAAATGAACTATTGGGACCTCATGAAGGTAAAAAGTTTCTGCACTTCAAAGGAAAGAGTCAACAACACTAGAAGGCAACCGACAGAATGGGAAAAGATATTTGCAAATGACATATCGGATAAAGGGCTAGTATCTAAAATCTATAAAGAACTCACCAAACTCCACACCCGAAAAACAAACAATCCAGTGAAGAAATGGGCAGAAGTCATGAATAGACACTTCTCTAAAGAAGACATCCAGATGGCTAACAGGCACATGAAAAGATGCTCAGCATCACTCCTTATCAGGGAAATACAGATTATGTTCATTCTTAATGATGGTTTTTCTGTTGCTTAAGATTGCAGATTAATCGCTAGTATAATAATTTTAGCAATGTTGGATTGAATGGCTTTTATGAACTCAGCAGCTGCACTTATCCTGACTCAAAACGTTTTTCATCAGTTATTAGGGAAGTCTCAAGTTCCTGGTAAATTTATTTTTTGGAATCAGGGAGCCCAGATGCTCTTCTCTGTTGAATGTATTTCCTCATATTTCAGGAGCTTGTTTGTAAGTCACAGCTTCGCCAACAGTGCCATCAGCAAAGAGAGGTGGTGTGTACTTTCCTGCACCACATATCGACTTCTGACTGTTAAGTGTAGGCTGGTCCTAGTTAGAGTACCTGCTACTTTTCAAGTTCTGAGACCACTCGAGACAAAAACAAAAGGATCAAAAGACATTCTCAGTCTCTTTAGTTTTGTGACTTGCACAATGATGTCATATTTGTTATTTTTGAAAGTTTATAAAGAAACGCTAAGTTCACCAATATTATAAATTTGATGTTTTGCTTACATGTGTTATCGTTTAGTAAGAAGTAAAAATGCCTCTTCATTTGAAAAATAGCTCTTAAAAAGGAAACAAACTTTTATCTTCGCTTTGTGAATGGTATTTCACGATCATGAAAGAAAAGTTGAGAAAGAATGTTTTTCTTTATTGAATAATTCTCAATAATAGGGAAGGAATGGCAGAATTTGAAAAATCATTTTTACAAATCTTAATAAAATCATTGATTCATAAAATCACGATTCCCAGTTTGAAACCACTACTTGGAAGATTGATGGGGAAATTTACAAGAGAGAGATTATTTGGTGCTACTTGAACTCAGGGACTGGCCTGCATGCCAACAGCAGTCGAGCATGCTCCCTGTGCCTCCTGATGTGTCGCAGGATGAAGTATGCTTCCCGAAAATGTCTTCTAAAAAAGTGAACTTGAATCTGATTGAGATTTTAGAACTAATTTTTGGTTATCAGGAAACACCAGGGGTTAAGGGAACAAACTAAAAACAGTGGATCCAGAATGTGAGACATTCTGCAGGACAACTGACTCAGTTTTATCAACCTGTTAATGACATTCAAAAAAAAAAAAAAAAAAAAAAAGGAAGCTCAGAGAAACTGGTCTATGTTAAAGGACTTAAATACATAAAACTGCATGATCTTTTGTGGATACTGATTCAAGCAATCTGAAACAAATGTTGAGGCAATCAGGGAAATTCAATATGGACTAGGTATTACGGGACCCAAGGGAATTTTTTTAACAAATGTTTGTTTGTACTGACCCTAAACACCACTCTTCCACTTTCCTGGTTATTCTCTGAACTTCTTAACATTTTTTAAAAATTGTAATTGCATGTATGCAATGCAAAAATATCCTGTTTCATTTGTACAGTGTAATGATTTGACTTTTGTGTAATTGCGAACCGATCACCGTAAGTCTAGCTACCATCTGCTGCCACACAAAATGAATACACTATTACTGACTTTAGATCCCATGCTGTATATTATACCCCTAGCACGTAACTGTCACTGGAGGTTTGTGCCTCTTCATCGCTGTCACCCAGTTTTGTCCACCCTCACCTTCTCTGGAAACCACCATTCTGTTCTCTGCATCTAGGAGTCTGGGTTTTGTTCTCTTTTTCAGGTTCTACATATATATGAAATCATACAGTATTTGTCTTTCTTTTAGCACAGTACCCTCAAGGTACATCCATGTTGTCTCCATGGCAAGCTCTCATTCTTCATGGCTTTGTATTGCATTATATGTATGTATTATGTTCCATATATATCATGATACATACTTATATGTGTATAAAGTATGCACACATTTATTCACCATATCTTTATTTAGCCATCCATCTATCAGTGGACACTTACATTGTTAATGTATCTTGGCTGTTGTAAATAATGCTGCAGTGAATGTAGAGGTGCATTTGAAAAGGTGCATTTTCAAATCACTGTTTTCTTTGAAGAGATACCCAGACATGGCATTACTGGATCGTATGGTACTTCTATTTCTCATTTTTTGAGGAAGCTCCATACTGTTTTCCCAAGTGGTCACCCCCGTGTACATTCCCCCAGTAGTGCACGAGGATTCCCTTCTTTCCACATCCTCACCAATGTATTTTTTTTTTGGTAATAGCAAGTCTTGTAGGTGTGAGGTGCTATCTCATTGTGGTTTTGATTTGCATTTCCCTGCTGATGAGTGATGTTGAACATCTTTTCATGTGTCTGTTGGCCATCTGTAGTTCATCTTTGGAAAAGGTCTATTCAGGTCATCTGCCCAGTTTTAAATCACATTGGTTTTCGGTGTTGAGTTTTATGAGTTCTTTCTAAATTTTGGATACTGACCCCTTATCAGATAATATAGTTTGCAGATATCTTCCCATTCAGTATGTTCCTTTTCAGTTTGTTGATGGATTCCTTCACTGTGCAAAAAAGCTTTTTAGTTTGATGTGGTCCCATCTGTTTATTTTTGCTTTTGTTTGCTTTTGTGGTTGTCAGCTTCAAAAAATACCACTAAGACCAATGTTGAGGAACCTACCAACTATGTTTTCTTGTAGGACTTTGATGGTTTCATGTTTTAAATTCAAGTCTGTAATCCATTTTTAGTTACTTGTTGGGTGGAGGATAAGAGAAGTCATTTCATTATTTTCCATTTTGATGTCTAATTTTCCAACACCATTTACTGAAGAGACTGTCCTTTCTCCATTTGGTATTCTTGCCTCCTTTGTTGTAAATTAATTAACCACATACATGTGGGTCTCTTCTTGTCTCTCCATTCTCTTCCATGGATCTATAAGTCTATTTATGCCAGTACCAAACTGTTTTGATCACTACAACTTGGTGGTATAGTTTGAAATCAGGGAGTGTCGTAGACTCTTAAGTCTCAAGTACTCTCTTGTCCAGCAAGAGAGCAGGACACAGGATTAAAAGAGAGAGACGGCTAATATCCAGGAAAAAACAAGAGCCCCTAATAAAGGTCCTTGTCCCGTATTTATTAAGATCAGAAGGCTTACAAATGAAGGCTTACAAACAAAGGCTTACAAAGAGACAAACTGGGAACATTAACTTGGGGATGCAAGAGGAAAGGAGGGTTTTGAAGATACATGGTGTTTAGGGTTTTGGTCAATATAAAATCCTGGCACCTGGCAGATGGGCAGATGGTTATTAACGGCAGGCAGGAGGTGCCGTGTCTGTGTATCTTAGCTGGCCCAGGGGATGAGACAGATAGGGGGGATAACCTGAGGGTTGACAGGCCACCTTTTCTTTTGTTAACCATCTCTGCTCTGGGCTGCTTCACCCGTAGCGCAGTGGTCTATAGCCCTATTTACCTGTTTATCTAACTTGGTCCTTTCCTCCTGTGAAAGCAGATTTCTGCTCTAGTACTAAATTGGGGGGCATTTTCATCCTGATTGCTAATCTTGCTTATCTCATATACCTTTGTATTGGGTGCCTTTGCTCCCCTTTCTATTCTGGGGCCTTTGCCCCTCCCTCTCTATTCTGGGGTCCCTGGCCTGTCCCTCCTTTATTCTGGGCATCTTATTTTGTTTACCCAGGCGTGGGTGAGGGCACCCCATGGCTTTGTAATTCTTTATGCCTTGTTAGCCCATTGGTGCAAGCCCAGGGAATTTCTAAGCTTATTCCCCACAAGGGAGCATGTTGCCTACAGCATTATTCTTCTTTTCAAGACTGCTTTGGCTGTTCAGGGTCATTTGTGGTTCCATACAAGTTTTAGGACTGTTTGTTCTGGTTATGTGAAAAATGCCATTGGAATTTATATAGAGATTGTATTGATTCCTTAGATTGCTTTGGGTGGTGTGGACCTTTTAACATTTGTTCTTCCCATCCATGAGCATGGAAGGTCTTTCCATTTATTTGTGTCTTCTGTTTCTTTCATCTGTCCCATTGTCAGTGTATGGTGTATTTTCACCTCCTTGATTATATTTATTCCTAGGTACTTTATTCTTTTTGATCAAATTATAATGTCTCTTTCTGATGTTACATAATTTGTGTATTAGAAACACAACAGATTTATGGATGTTGATTTTGTATCCTGCAACTTTATTGAATTCATGTATCAGATCTAACAGTTTTTCCATTAATTCTTTAGCTTCCTGTATATAGTATTGTTATGTTCAAATAGTGACACTTTTACTACTTTACAGTTTAGATACTTTTTTTTTTCCTTGCCTAATTGCTGTGGCTAGGTCTTCCAATACTGTGTTAAATAAAAGTGGCAATAGGGGGCGTCCTTGTCTTGTTGCTGTTCTTAGGGGAAAAGCCTTGATCTTTTTTTCATCGAGTGTGTTGTTAGCTGTAGGAGTGTCCTATATGGGCTTTATTATATTGACATATGTTTCCTTTTTACCCACTCTCTTGAGAGTTCTTTAAACCAGATATAGATGTTGAATTTTGTTAAATGCTTTTTCTCCGTCTATTGAGATGATAATAGGATTTTTAACTTTTAGTTATGTGATGTACCACATGGATTTGCAGACGTTGAATCATCATTACATTCCTGGAATAAACCACACTTTATCATGAGTTATCATCCTTTTAATGTATTATTGTGTTTGGTTAACTTTTTTTTGTTTGTTAACATTTTATTGAGGGTTTTTGCATCTATGTTTATTAGTGATATTAGCCTGTAATTTTTTTGTAGTGCATCGCTCTACCACTGAGCTATATCGCCATGACCTGTAATTTTCTTGTAGTGTTCTTGTCTGCTTTTCTTACCAGGCTGACACTGGCCTTGCAAAGGGTGTTTAAAAACTTTCACTCCCCTTCAGTGTTTTGGAAGAGTTTGAAAAGGATAGTTATTAAATCTTGTTTGAATGTTGGGTGGATTAATCCACTACCTATATATTTTTCCATTGAGATTATTACTCTCATATTTTTTGTTACTAATTACTGCCATCTTTTCAGTTTAAAGAAATTTCTTTAACATTTATTGTACATCCAGTTTAGCAGTGAAGTTCTTAGCTTTTGCTTATCTAGAAAATTCTTTTTCTTTCATTCAATTCTTAATGATAACCTTGCCAGGTGGAGCATTCTTGGTTGGAAGTTTTTTTCCTTTTAGCACCGTTGAATGTGTCATACCCCTCTCATCTGCTAATGTGAAGAAATTGATGGTAGCCTCATGGGGTTTCCCTTGTATGTGACAAGTTTTTTTTTTCCTTGCTCCTTTAGGAATCTCTCTTTATCCTTAACTTTTACCATTTTAATTATAATATGTCTTGGTCTAGATCTCTTTGGTTTCATCTTATTTGGAACTTTGCTGGCTTTTCTGTCCATTCCCTTGCCCAGATTAGGAAGTTTGCACCCCTTATTTTTTCTGATAAGTTTTTTGTCCCTTTATCACTCTCTTCTTCTAAGATCCCTATAATGTGGATATTATTCTGCTTGATGTTGGCCTCCACAACTTTTAAGATGTATTCACTTCTTTTAATTCCTTTTTCTCTTTGTTGCTCTATCTGGGAGAATTCCGTTGCTTTGTCTTCCAGTTCACTGATGTGTTCTTTTGCTTTATCCAGTCTGCCATTAAACATCTCTAGTGTATTTCTAGTGCAATTATTGTATTCTTTAGCTCTGTGACTTGTGTTTGGTGCGTTCTTATATTTTTTATCTTTTTGTCAAAAGTCTCATGTCTTCATCCGTTCTTTGAGTTCTTTATCATCCTTATGACCATTTGACTTCTGTATCAGGTATATATTTGGCTTTGTTTCATTAAGTTCTTTTTATGGAATTCTGTCTTTTTCATTTGGAATGTATTCCTCTATGTCCTCATTTTGCCTGATTATCTGTGTGTATTTCTCTGTACTAGGTGAAACAGCTTCAAGTCCCATCCTTGAAGGAGTGGTCATATGTAGATCATTCGTGGATCCCAGGTGCACATTCTGCCATGGGCACCAAGGCCCGTACTCTGGGGGTGAGGAGTCTGTGGTAGAACCCTGGCTGCAGTGTTAGGTGGGCGGGACCCCCACCGAGCTGTCGATCAGCCACGGCTATGGGGAAGAATGAGAGGGGAATCACGTGCCCCCAGCTGGCTGGGATAGGGCCACATTGAGAGGGGGTGAGGTGCTTGCCTGGCTGTTAGATATGTGGCTGTGTTACTGGGGGCAAGACACTCACCCTGTCACTGTTATGCAGCTGTAGCACAGTCGGCTGGGACCACACTTGGCAGTGCTAGAAGGATAGAGAATGATTGCCAGAATTGCACCTGCTAGTGTCGGCATTAGCAAGGTGGAATGAGATTGCAGAAATGATGCCCACAGTGCTTTGTCCCCAGTAAGAGTCCCAACTTGTCCCTGTCTTTCCAGCTGTCAATTTAAGATTAGCAAGTAGGTCTCCTTCACCAGTGATCTAGGTGCTGTTCAGACTGCTGCTTTTGCACTTGGTCTGGGGTCGGTGTCTTCTTCAGGAGCTGTCTTCTGTTCCAGATGTTTCTGTTTCTCCTCCTTAACTATTCATTGCTTTCCAAAGCCCAACATTTGCAGGGCTGTGTCTTTGGTATAGGGCCCAAGGTTTGGGGTGCCTCATGGGGAGGAAATACTTCTCTGGGGAGGTCCCTCCTGATTGTGGGGTTTTTAGCAAGGGATGTCTACCTCTTCTACCCATCTTGAGGCAGCTCTTGTAACCTGTGTTTGAGGAGGCACCGTTCATCAAGTTTTCAGAACTTTTTCCAAGGACATGATTCCATATGTAGCCATAGATTTGTTGTGTCTTTGAGACAAGTTGAGTTCAGGATTTTCCTACCCTGCCATCTTGAAATACGTCCTGCTAACGTTGTTTTAATAATTACCTTTTTTCAGTTTTTACAGCGTTATTGAAGTTAGTTGATATTTAGTATCAACACATTTAGAGGGTATGATTTGATAAGGCTTTACATGCATACATATATATATATATATACATATATATATATACATACATATATATATATATATATATATATACATACATATATATATATATATACATACATGTATATATATACCTGTTAGAACCTCACAACATCAAGATAATATTCCTATCACTCCTGAAGTTTTCTGTAACTCTGGAGTCTTTTCCTCCTGTCCCCCCTCCCCTGTCCCCTTCCACTACTGATTGCTCTTTTGTCATTTGCAGATTCATGTGCATTTTCTAGAGTTTTACTTAAAAGTATTATACAATTAAGTACGCCCCTCTGTCTGGCTTGTTGTTCAGCGTAATTATGTTGGTTGTGTGTATCAGGAGTCTGTTCCATTTTCTTGCTGAATGGATGTACCACAGTTTGCTTATTCATTTGCTCCCTGAAGGACGTTCCTATGTCCAGCTTGAGGCTTTACTAAAGTGACGCTGCCACTTGTTTGCGAGGCTGCAAATACATTTTTTTTATTTGTGTGTTGGATGTGTATATATAACATAATGTATTTGTCCGAAGTTGTATATAAAACATTACTATGTATTATTCATAATTGAGTGTTCAGCCTCCTACCTTGGTATTTAAAACTGGTATATTTTTCTAGTCCCAGTAAAATTGAAACATCTTCGTTGAAAGGGAAGTTCATATCTAATTTGCTTAGATTGTATAACCTAGGAGATCTCCTGAAATTTTAATTTCAGGCTTTCAATATATTGCCTTGAAAAAATGGTGATATGAGTTCTTAACATGGTGGAGTGAATATACATTTCCTTTTTGATCTTGAGTGAAATCTCATCTCACAAATCACAGTTTGGTCTTGTGTGTGAGCAGCATAAATATTTTTATTGAAAGACGTGAGAGACGTAGAGGACGGTTTTTTCCTTCTTATTAACATAAAGATAAACTTCCGATGTTCTTCCAGAGCCCATTCTCACGTGTGAGTGACTGCTTCCTTTCTGCGGCATGTGGGAGTTGAGCAAGGCTTGTTACACCCTGTTGCACTGGGGACACACCCCGCGGGAGTGTGAAGATCTTAGGGGTGGGGGTGAGAGGACTGAATGAGGAACATTTTAAGGGTTCCCCAGTTACTGTTGATAAAAGACATAATACTTGAGCTGAAGTTAAAAAGTATTATTATGTAATAAATTTCTATTTATTTCAACTACAAATAGAAAAATATATAGTGTATATAGCATGAATATAATATATGTGAAAACATTACAAGTTACTTCATTTTTTGCTAAATTGTATAGTCTGGGAAAATGATTCAAGCTTTTTTTCTTTTCCAGTCTCTCCACATTTAACTGCCTTTTCTTGTTTCTTGGGGTAGCTAGATCCCTGTGTGCATTATTGAATAAAAGTCATGATAGCCAACATTGCTGTCTTGCTCTGATTTTAAAGGGTTTCTAACATTTGATTATAGATTTTAATATTTGCTGTGTTTTGTGGATACCATTTTTAAGGCTGCATTAATCTGCTTGGGCTATTTTAACAAAACACAGATCTTTCTTGGCTTACGGTGTGATGTAACATCTTGGTCAACCCCTCATGAGCTGACAGTGTTGTAAGTGGGATGCGTTTGATACACCTGATCTAGTAACATCATAGCTTCCCTCACCTCCGTTAAGCGTGCTCAGAACACTTACATGAGCCTACCGTCAGGCAGTCTTCTAATGCGAAACCTATTGTAGAATAAGGTGTTGAATGTGCCGTGTAATCACTGAGTCCTGTTCTGACAGTGAAGAACAGAACGGTTGTGAGTGTGTCCGTTGTTCACTCTTGTGATACCCTTATTTACCACACTGCCGCCAGCCTTGTGAGAGAGCATCGTGGCGCCTGTCCGGAGCCCAGGAGAAGATCAGAATTCGATACGTGGTTCCTACCGAGGTAGGATGTATCACGTTGGCATCATTGTCAGGTTGAAAGTGTTCAGTCGAGCTGTCCCAAGCTGCGGCCATCTACCACAGACAGGGCAACTGAAACTACAAAATGTATTTTTTCACAGTCCTGGAGACTGGGAGTCTGAGATGAAGGGGCCGGTATGTTCAGTTTCTGGTGCTTGTAGATGGCAGTCTTCTCACTGTGGCCGTCTTCTCACTGTGGCCTCGCATGGCTTTTCCTCTGTGCATGTTTGCAGACAGACCGAGGTTGATTGAGAGCTCTCTGCTGTCCCTTCTTCTGCGGAGACTGGCACTGTCAGCTCAGAGCCCCACGCATAGGACTTCATTTAGCCTTAACTGCTTCCTCAGAGGCCCATCTCCAAATGCTGGGGACGCGAGCTTAACTCTGAATTGCGCTGGGAGTGCAGACACTCAACCCACAACATGGGTTCAAGGAGTTTTCTGCTTTTCTTGATGATTCCGTCAGTCTTCGCTGCACAGCCAGCCATCCCAAAACTTTGTGACTTGAAACAGTCATATTTATTGCGTGACTTTTTTTTTAGGATTCTGAGGGGAGGCTGCGTAATTTCTCCACGTCCATCTTTGGCATTGCACACGAGGCTGCCCGCATCTGCGGGGCTGACGGGGCTGGGAGGCCCGAGGCAGCCTAGTCATGTGTGCAGATGACCCTGGCTCCCGGCTGGGGACATTTGGTTTCCTCTCCCAGAGGCTGGTGTGCTGTTTCGGGGCCCCAAGGCCGGAGTGGGAACTGCTAGTTTTCTTTAAGTGAAGGCTTTGGAAGTCACGTGTTGCTTCTGCCTCGGTCTGTTAGGCAAAGCGTGTCGGCAGATGAGCCAGGTTACAGGTGGTGGGGCAGAGCAGAGGAATTCCATTGCGGATTCCACTTTTTCCTCTCCTCCGTTTATGTGGTGAATTATATTTCCTGTGATTAATCCATCCGTTCAAAATTGTCATGTGTGTCTTTTTTAGAGGTTGATTGATATTTATTTGTGTCTGTGTTCAGGATTAAAATTGATCTTTGAACATCTTTTATTTCTGGTAGTGTTTTTCCTAGTCTCTGTTACTTGACTCGAGGATTGCTGCCTCGTTTCTAGTCCCTGAGGGGTTCGTGTGCGATCTGAGCTCCTGTGACGTCAGATCCCTCAAGTGAACTGCTGGTGTCTGCGGTTAAGACGGTGGTTTTTAACTTGTCATTTAATTTTTTAAACTATGCCCCTGATTTAGTTTTGCTGTTATTTCTTGAGGCTCTTTTATTAGTTTATATATTCCTAGGAATTTCTGTTGGCCAAATTTGTAACTTTTTATGGCATAAAACTATTCAAAATAATCTCATTAATGTCTTTCAGTCACTCCTGTATCTGTAATTATATTCCTTTTAAAATTGGATTTTAAGGGGCACCTGGGTGGCTCTGTTAAGCATCCAACTTCGGCTCAGGTCATGATCTCATGGTCAGTGAGTTTGAGTCCCACATCAGGCTCTGTGCTGATAGCTTGGAGCCTAGAGCCTGCTTTGGATTCTGTGTCTCCCTCTCTCTCTGCCCCTCCCCCACTCACTTGCGCGCGCGCTCTCTCTCTCTCTCTCTCTCTCTCACAAAAAATAAACATTAAATTTTTTTTTTAAAAATTGTATTTTTATTTTTTTTATTTTTTTTAATTTTTTTTAATGTTTATTTATTTTTGAGACAGAGAGAGACAGAGTGTGAACAGGGGAGGGGCAGAGAGAGAGGGAGACACAGAATCGGAAGCAGGCTCCAGGCTCCCAGCCCTCAGCCCAGAGCCCGACACGGGGCTCGAACTCACGGACCGCGAGATCGTGACCTGAGCCGAAGTCGGACGCCCAACCGACTGAGCCACCCAGGCGCCCCAAAAAATTGTATTTTTAAAATAAACTTTTAACTCATTTTATCTTTATCTTATATCACCCAGTATACTCAGAAATCTCATGATTTTATTAGTCCTTTCAGTAAACTGACTTTTTTTTTTTTTTTTTCAAGAGAGAGAGCATGAGCAGGGGAGGGGCAGGGAGAGAGAGAGAGGGAATCCCAAACAGGTTCCCTTCTGTCAGTGCAGAGCGCGGTACAGAGCTAGAACTCAAAACTATGAGATCATGACCTGAGCCGAAATCAAGAGTCAGACACGTAACTGACTGAGACATCCAGGTGCCCGTGACTTTTGGTTTTTTATCTGCTCTCTTTTCTATCAGTTGTCTTTTCATTAAATATTTTTTTCTCCTTTTACTTCCATCTCCATTTTCAACTTTGTTATTTAAGTTTGGCTCAGTTTTAAACTTTGTGTCTTTTTAAACATAAGCCTTTGCTGCTGTAATTTTCTTCCAGCGTCTCATTCACTGAAGTTTGATGGTGTTGATGTGTGGAATGTTCGTGATGATGGTGTTTCCAGCAGCCCCCACTGTCAGCCCAAAGCCGTGGTGGAGCAAACCGTGTGTCCCAGTCTTTCCAATCTGGGTTTCTGG
The DNA here is from genome assembly GCF_023721935.1 of Panthera uncia. Classification (NCBI taxonomy): domain Eukaryota; kingdom Metazoa; phylum Chordata; class Mammalia; order Carnivora; family Felidae; genus Panthera; species Panthera uncia. The sequence goes on along the minus strand of NC_064808.1, from coordinate 109,303,965 downwards.
GTCTTAACTTTGGAACTCTGACCCTTAGGAACTGGACTCACATAGGGGACATTTTACAGAGTGATTGACCAGTATGGCTTACCAGTGTCAAGGGTATGAAAGCCTTTCCTTGACTGTCATTGTTTTGGGTGGGACTACGGATAAATTACAACTCAATACGATCCCAGATTCTCCTCAAACAGAAAAAGGACATTCGTGGAAAAATTGGTGAGGTTGAAATAGGGCTTGTAATAGCTTAGTTGGTAGTACTGTGCCTTTGTTAGTTTCCTGGTTTTGATCATTGTGCGCTGATTGTAAGATGCTGACGTAGGGGGGCACGGTGAAGTCTCTGAAGGGAGTTCTCTGTACTATTTGTGCAACTTTTCTGTCAATCTGAAAGTCACGCATAATAGCAAGTAAATCAGCAACGCAAGCTCCAGGCCCTTTCGGAGGGGCCGCTGTCACAGGGCAGATGCTGCCTTCTGGATGCATAGGTCTAGATGAGCTGCACCACCATGGTTCACTCAGGGGCGTGGAATCACGGTATTGTATGCATGAGGCTGTGAGAATGCTGCACTAGCCACACTGGATTAAAATAAAATACTTAATGGTAAAAATACAGGCTTCCTTTAATGTTCCAGGTACTTCAGTCATAAATCTTAAAAGGTTTTTTTATTGATTCTGTTGTGTAATTGTGGTTTTACACGTGCTGTGTTACAGGATTTCTCCAGGTGTTTCGTCTGACGCATCCCTGGAAACAAATATGTAATCGGTTCAGTTTCTCTGAAAGTCCATTTTCTCATCTGTAAATTGAGAGTATTTGTTTTCAAATATTGTATTCCCTCTCATTCCAAGAAGGATGACACCAGAGGTGACTTAGAAAATGTAAGCAGTCTGTCAGTGTAACATTAGTACTGGACAAAGTCAGCCACAGAGAAGACAAGGGAAGGAAAGGAAAGCCAGGGAAGCATTTTATGCCAAGAGAAGGCAAAATGAACAACAAAGTAAATGTGTTGTTTGTGGAGAATCCCACCCTGTTTGACACCATTTTAATGGAGTGTTAGCAAATAAAGTACTTCTTAAAAAATATTGATTTATTTTTGGGAGACAGAGGGACAGAGTGCAAGCAGGGGAGGGCCAGAGAGAGAGGGAGACACAGAATCCGAAGCAGGCTCCAGGCTCCGAGCTGTCAGCACAGAGCCTGATGCGGGGTTTGAACTCACAAACCGTGAGGTCATCACCTGAGGCAAAGTCCGACACTCAACCAACTGAGCCACCCAGGCATCCCTAAAGTAGTTTTTAATTGGTTTAAAATGTAAATAATGGGAAGATTTTATTACCTGTGCTTTTTAAAAAGATAAATAAATATGTGAGATTTTGAAAAACAAAAGATGGTCCACAATTCTAAGTTATAGGTCTATTCTCATGGTAAAAATATATCATTATGTATTTGAACTCTCTTTTTATTAATCTGTTTGTTAAAGATTATAGTATATTATCATAGTGTTATTAGGAAAAGCAAACCTCACATACTGTTTTTCTAGGACAGAAAGCATGGCCTTTTGAGCTGGCAAGTATTTTATTCTTAAAATAGCTTTTAGCATCTTATAAAAAAGTTTGCATCTCTTTTCCTTTAGACATCCCTTTGCATCCTTATTTGTTTTCTGGCTTGTTTGACAAATTTAAAATACAAATAAGTGATAGCGAATGTTACCAGAGTTAAAATAGCACTTCTTCTGACTACCAACTAGCGGTGTTTTGTGGTGTGGCAAAGTTGATGAATTAGCTGCTGTTGTAGGGTTCAGCTAGAGCAAATGAAAATAATTTATCAGAAAACCAAAGAAAATGAAACCCTGAATCACCATGATTTTTTCAAGATTGGAGAATCAATCAAAAGCTCTAGAAGTAACTTGAGTTTTACAGCATGATGGTGGATGTTTAACAATTGAGTAGTGTGTTGATTTTGAAAGATTTATGGCCCTTATTTTGTTAAGAACTTTACTAATAAAAGCATCCAACAAATATGAAATATAGCCCAATCTGTTAAAAAAGGAAAAACAATCTACATCTTTCAAATCTTGCAATCTACATCTTTTATTTTTCAAAAAATAAAACAGAAATGTAGTCAGCATGCTGCAAAGGTTGGTGTTAAAAATAGTAGTTTTGGAAAACACATGCCTCTCGTTTTGGGTTTATTTTATGTCAAAGAAGCACTGAGAGCACAATTTTGACATTGAGTTGAAGTGCTTGTAAAGAGCAGCCCGCAGATACCGCGCTGATTTGTACCCACCCTGATACCTCCAGCCCGGTATCAGTACCCTCATTACCTCTGCCTCGTTGCTGGAGAAGTAGCAAGTCAGTTATCGTTGCCGAAGCCCATGTCACAGGGCACAGTGTTAGGAAATGTGTGTGAGTGGATTTCCATGCGGATCAGCAGAAAGTCACGGAAGGGGCGCCCCCAGTGGGAAGCACTGCATACCTCGCCTGGTTTGCACCCCGCCCCCGTCTGTGCATCTTTCATTAGAGTCTTCCTGCAGAGGAAACGTTTACGTGGCAACTTAACGTTAATACAGAGCGCGAAAACTTGGGTTTGTAATGATTTGTACCAACAAATAATTACTTAAAATTGTTTCACTCTTTGATGTAGTGTGGTATGCTGTTTACTATCTTTCCTACCATTGCCTCTTTTCAGAAAAATGATCTTTAATCAATCAGCATGTTGAAATTATAAAGTTGAGTCAATCAAACTGAAATATATTTTTCTTTATTTTTTAACTGCTTAAGTAAATCAGTTACATGTGAAGGCAATTGAATAGAGATAATGGGATTAAAACTTGTTTATATTTAGTCTCTATTTTTATAAAACAAATATAGCTATTTTTGGACCCATACTATTTCTCTCTTTTCAATATTTGTGCTTATTATGTTTTTATTTTAGGTTATTTCACAGTTGAGGATCTTGGGCAGATCAGTAACAGCTGGTTGCAAATTTGATAGAGAAATCTGGTCTAACGAACTGTCCCCTGTCCTCAATCTCTGGAAGAAACTAAACCAGGTTAGTACTGGAACAGTATTTGGATCGGGCCCCCTTTTTTCTCCCTGTCCTTTTTTTCCAGTTTTATCCCCAAATTTTCCCTGATGGTAAAATTCTGTGTTGATCTGCCTCTTATGTACACCAGTGTCCTGGAAGGAGGTGGGGACATAATAGTAACAGAAGCAGATCAGCCCAAGAAGCGGGGTGACCCGTGCGATTGTCATATCCTGGTGACGTGCCAGGTCATCCCCTGTACCTGCTGTACGTCATTGTATTCGCTGCTTGCCTTGTCTTTCCTCTTTCTGTAAAGTCAGCGCCTGCTGGTGAAGGTGGTATGTTTCACAGGACTGACAGCGCTGAGGAGAAACAGTTCATCGGCTGGAACCCACTTAGTTTTGTATTGTAGGGTAGTTACAGTAGATGATGGAGTAGTTGCTCACGAGGCAGTCGTTAGCATATTGTGGTTCCTGTTCTTATTGAATAGGGATTTATTCTTTCGAATTCAAAAACAAAACTATACAGTCCATCAGTTTACTGTTAGTGTAAAAATGCCTCTATCTCAGATCTAACCTTTTAAAATGAGGGATGTCAAATAGAGCTAATTTCAGAACCTATGAAAAAGGTTAAAAGCTTCTAAAAATTCAAAATCCTCAAACCTTACACTATTGTGATTTTGAGTTGTTATGACATTCTCAACACATGGGGACCATCAGGAATCCCAGGAAGCACTGACCCCAGCTCACCGGGATCACTGCTTCCATTCGGATCGCCCCACTGGTAAAGCTCGACACAGTCAGTGTGAGGGGCGTCTAGCAGGGACAGCGCTTCATGCCCTGGTGTCCTGCGCCATGCTCCCCTCTGCCCGGGCCGTACAAGGAATCACCTTGCTCGTATTCCTGATATGGAGTCATGGTCCTGATCCGTTCTTTGTACTGGTTCACAGGAGAGTTACTATTCTTAAACCAGCCTTTGCTTTCCTTTAAATTAATAACCAGGAGGGGAAGTGTGGGAAGTTAAATGCATTTAGTGCCACAGTCCTTTATTATACAGGGAAATTTGACTGCCTTTTTCCCTCAGAAGGCTTGATTTTACAAAGGAATTGTATTTTATAATTTTGGGATTATGTTTGTATTATGTTTGGATTTAGCTTTCTGAGTGGTGTTTACATTGTTTGAAACTAAAGAAAGAAGGAAGTAGAAAATGACCATGCATTTTGGGTTAATTTGCAGCCTTTATGAATCATGAACTGGTTTTATCATAAACTGCAACAGAAGCAGGGAAGAACAAATGACTTCTGCTTTGTGAAGTGAACTTGAATGTGAGACATCACTGAGAATGGTTGGTCAGCACTCACATCTATAAGTGCATAGGCACTAAGCGTGTGTGAACTTTCTTTTGTGTGAAATGTAGTCCTGGCACTGGGAGCTGCGGGAGAGTCAGCGTCCTCTCAGGTGGCATCAGATGGGTGGGTGTGGAAGAGACAGGCGTGTTCGACATTGCTCAAGGTCTGTCTGGATCGAGCATAAGGACCACTTTCCATTACGAAGACAGGATCAACGGGGTATCTCAGCCATGCTGGATGGCAGTTTCAAGTTCTTAGGGGTGTGTGTGTGTGCGCCACAGAAAGAGAGCAAGCGAGAGAGAGCACAAGCATGCTACCAAGACTAGAAACAGACCTCACGGTCTGTTGCCTTGGGTAGTTTGCACACGTTAACAGTATTTGTTCTTTGAATCCATGAGCACGGAATGTTTTTCCTTTTTCCTTCCCGTGCCATCCTCAGTGTCTTTCATCAATGCTTTCTGGTTTTCACAGTACAGGTCATTGACCTTCTTGGCTAAGTTTATTCCTAGGTATTTGGTTATTTTTGGTGCGCTTGTAAATGGCACTGTTTTCTTCATTTCTCTTTCTGTTACTTCATTGTCAGTGTAGAGAATTGCACCTGATTTCTCTATGATTTCTTATCCTGCAACCTTATTGAATTCATTTATTGAGTAGTTTTTTTGGTGGTGTCCTTTGGGTTTTCTACATATGGTATCGTATCATCTGCACATAGCGGAAGTTTATTTCTTCCTTACGAAGTGAGATGCCTTTTGTTTCTTTTTCTTGTCTGAATGCTGTGACTGACTTCCAGTAGTGTATTGAATAGAAGTGGTGAGAGTGGGCATCCTTGTCTTCTTCCTGAACGTAGGCTAAAAGCTCTCAGTTGTTCACCCTTGAGTACGGTGTTACCTGTGCATGTTCTTATGTAAGGCCTTTATTATGTGGAGGTATTTTCCCTCTAAACCTGCTTCCTTGAGGAAGCATGGACGGATGTTTCTATCATGGATGGATGTTGTACTTTGTCAGATGCTTTTTCTGCATCTATTGAAAGGATCATGTGGTTTTTATCCTTTGTCTTGTTGATGTGGTGTATCACGTTGATTGATTTGTAAATACTGAACCAGTCTTGCATCCCAGGAATAAATCCTCCTTGGTTGTGGTGAATGATTTTTTTAATGTGGAATTGGATTCAGTTTGCTAATACTTTGTTGAGGATTTTTATATTGATGCTCATCAGAGTTATGGGCCTATAGTTCTTATTTTTCTTGTCTTTATCTGGATTTGGTGTCAGGGTCATGCTGGGCTCATAGAATGAATATGGAAATTTTTCTTCCTTTTCTATTTTTTGTAGTAGTTGGAGAAGAAGAGGTATTAACTCTTCTTTAAATGTTTGGTAGAATTGATGTGTGAAGCCATCTCGTCCTGGACTTTGTTTGTTGGGAGTTTTTTGATTACTGATTCAGTTTCACTGCTGGTAATCGGTCTGTTCAAATTTTCTATTTCTTCCTGCTTCAATTTTAGGAGGTTATGTGTTTCTAGAACTTTATCCATTTCTTCTAAGTTGTCCAATTTGTTGGCATATAATTTTTCATAATATTCTTTTATAATCCTTTGTATTTCTGTGCTGTCAGTTGTTACTACTCCTGTTTCATTTCTGGTTTTGAGTCCTTTGTGTGTGTGTGTGTGTGTGTCTCTCTCTCTCTCTCTCTCTCTCTCTCTCTCTTCTGATGAGTCTGGCTAAGAGTTTTCAAAGAACCACCTCCTGGTTTCATTGATCTATTGTTTTGTTAGTTTCTATATAATTTATGTCTGTTCTCATCTTATATTTTCTTCCCTCTATTGATTTTGGGATTGTTTGTTCTTCTTTTACTAGCTCCTTTACGTATAAGGTTATTAGGTCTTTTTATTGAGGAAGTTCACTGTTAATCCAATTCTTATTTCTTTGTAACTGATTAGTATTTTTCCTCTAAGAATGTTCTGTCTCTTATATCCTTACGTTTTACCATAGTATAAACAGGTGTGGATTTGTTTGTATCTGTTTGTTTGATAATCTGAGCCCTTGTAATTCCAAGTGCCAGCCTTTGTACTGGAACCTGTTTAGCTCCGTTTCCAACACCAGCTGGACTACATGCTGTATCATATCAACTACCTTGCTATCCATGACTGTGGCTGCATATTGCTGTTTTTAGCCCTGAAGTGGTGACGTGTTGGACAGTGATCCATTCAGGGCAGTGATAAAGTCAGCAACCCTGAATTCTCCCTTGCCTCGCCCCAGCCTGGGACCCAGCCCTCTTCGGCGGTGGGTCACCGTACCCTACTGTTTACAAAGGTCTCCCAGATGTTCCCATTCTCAGGGTCCCATCTTCTGGTGTAGTGTTCTCTTGTTGTGTCCAAGACAGGATTCGCAGGTGGGACATAGTTTGCTCTCCTGTCTGGAAACAAGCGTAACTTTTAAAATTTCATTCTAATTTTTGTTTGTAAGATAAATATACATTATTTCAAAATTACCATTATGTTAAACTCATACTGGCCATATTAATGTAGCAAGTATCTTACACTTCATTCTGCTACAATTTGTTTTTTATCTCTTCCGTTTCCTTCCTGAATTTATTGTCATAATTTAGACTTCTGTTCTCTCATATGGATAACAGAAAACTCCAGATTTGACTCTCCTTCTAATAGATGCTTTCTCAAATCATATTTCTTATTATTATCACATTAATTTTACTAAGGGAAAAAGACTTTTTCACCACATGGCTCCATATCCAACCTTACTTCTAAGCTTCTTTCACAGTCTAGCAGACCTGAGTGCTGTGTGCACAAACCACCTCAGATTTGTGTATGAGGAGTTTCCGAGGGCTGTTTCCATATCCTTGAATAGGCTCACCATGCCAGCCACCAGTGATGGCCAGATAAGATCCCTGCATTTTACTCCTTTTCCTCTCCATGTTTCCCAATACTAATTTATAACTTGCACAACAATTCTCATGAAGGTTGTATTTTAAACCAGGCAAATTAAGATGTGGCCCTTAGGAAGAGGAATTCTATTTTGTAAGAGTTTTGAAATTTATGCATGTAAATGTTTCAAATGCAACAACTTAGTACTACATTCCTTTTTTAGTTTTTCATCATTTTTTCTATGAGGTTATGGTTAATTACTAGCTAAACTTAAAGGTTAACTATATCTAAGCAATAATAATAATTTTTTGAAAAGTAATTATAAGGGAGTCACCCAGGTCCTAATCTTTTCCCATTAAATAGCTAGGAGACATTAATTGAATCACTTCTGGACTCTGTTAGCTTTTTGTTAAAAAGGGACGCCAACCTCTTCTGTGCATTCATGCATTAACTCATTTTTCATTCATCAAGTATCTATTGATGTTTCTCTTAGATGCTATGTGCTATGGTTTGTTAAGATTTGATAATAATACTCAAAAATAGAGGTATTACAATGTTTTGGGGGAGCCCAGGTGAAGGAATGCTTAATTCTGCTGAAAGGAAGCCAGGGAATGTTACATGATGAGCGAGAAATCCTCTTGGTTGAAGACAAGGTGTGGTGTCGCAGAGAGAGAGAAGAGTGTGCCATGTGTGTTAGTCTGACCCGTGAGGGACAGGAATGCTTGGAGCAGAGTGACTGGCTGCACAGTCAGGCCTCTTCTGCAGGACTGGGTCGCAGTGGGTACGCGTCATTCGCCAGTGCTGTGGCAGCGCAAGCGCGGAGCAAGAGAAACGCGTCCAAGACGTCTCCCACGTGGAATCCATCCCTGTAGGACTCTGGTGCCGATCTAATAAAAAATGGCTGTGAACAGTTTGGAAAGCATGAACTCTTCAGACATTAGGCTTTTTTGTTCGCAGTTCTTTAAAGATTTGTAGCTTTGGAAAACTTAGTGTAACAAGCCCTAATGGTCCTGATACCATGGCCGTATTCAAGATCTTTTCTTAATTTAGTCTTTCATGCTTGAGGTGGAATCTCTAAATTTTTAGTGACCGTATTAGTGATTATATCTATTTCAGGAGAAAATGCATTTAAATATGTAATTGTAACTTTCAGCATCTGTTTGTTAATCATTAATTTATGTCACATCATTTTTTAAATAGTTCAGATGCATAATTTAGTAACATCTCTTATTTTGTGACATTTTTCTTAGGATTTCTGCTAAAAATAGTAACTTGAAAAACAATTTAATGAGCAAAATACTGAAAAGTATAACAGATAGAGAAGCCAGTTTCATTCAATATTATGCATGTTTGCATTTGAAAGATCAGTTCATGCTTTGAAATTTTTATTATGCGTGAGCTACCTCGCATCAATTTTTAATACCTGGTTGATGGTGACAACTGATGAGAATTACTGACATTCTGACCAATTTACATCTCCTTTACATGGCTTGAGAACTCCCACAACCTCTCACTGCGATTACCCACATGATAAAAGGTACACAGAAAACTGCCTCTTTTAGGCTGGGAGAATTGTTGGGAAAAAAATAGGTGATGGAATTTTTTCTGAACAATAATTGAACCTGTTGATCTCGTAACTATTTTACTATTTCTTTTTTCAGATGGTAGATTGTATGTTTGTCAAATTAATCTTTTAGGCCCAATAGCTTAATTTTAAAATAATGCATTGCAATTAAAGAGAATTCTAGAATAAACAATAAGACTAGTACTTTCTTATATTCTTAAACTAAAATTATCTTTTAAATATATTATTTCTTCTCAGACTACTTTTTGACTTTCTTCCCTTTTAATTAAGGTGAAATCCTATAAAATATGATGACTATGTCCTAGTTTTAGAAAATGTAAGGTAGGGAATATATCTATAATATATACCTCTGTTGGATAAAAACATTTCTCAGTTGTACTTAGAGCTATTTTGTTTTGTGGCTTTTTTTTTTTCTTCCTAAAACATCTAAAATTCAGCAAGTATGATCTCCTGTCTCATTGATTCTCCAGGTGAAAGATGTCCTTTGGAATTTAATTCTTAGTAAAGCTTTACCCACCACCACTCCCACTCTCCTTCCCCCAGACCCTCACAGGTTTCACTCCTTTTGACAACAAGGAATGTGTAGCTTACATTAACTTAGATTCTCTCTGTCCCATTGCAGACAGCACAGTAGAAAACACACTAGGTATTTCAACAGATGATTTAATACAAGGGAATTGGTTATACATACGTCGCATGGCCAGAAAAGACAAAAAGGAAGAGTTGGAAGCACATGTTTGCAAGAAGCAACCACCTTTTGTTTGGGCTGGGGGACAGCAGGGAGGAGTCTGGGGTGAATGGCAGGCAGAGCCCCATGGAGGGGCCCATGGAGGGGCGGGGACTCAGGTGCAGGAGGGCGCTGCCCCCTCAGAAGTGCTGGAACCTCTGTTGCTGGGGGTGCTGTAGGACTGGTGCCGGGAGCACCCCCAGGAGAAGCCCCTGGGTTTTCCCTTCTCCTCTGCAAATTCCACGTGGCTGAACCTCATGGGGCCTCAGCTGGCAAGAAACCCTCAATTTGCGGGAGTCTCAGCCTGGGCATCACAGAGCTACAGGAAGAAAAGCAAAGTGGGCGGATGGGAGCTGAGAAACAACCTCCCTCCACAAGCCAGGCATGCTCTTTGTTCGTTCTTCCTTCTGTTGTGTTTGCTTCTTGACTGGGTGTTTGCTTCAGTGACCCCCCTCCTCCTATTCCTAATTTAAACACTCTTGCAACTGTACCCCTCAAATTTTTACTTTTATGTTTTCATTGCTACTCACTTTTAAACAGTTTCTAAGTTGTGTTATGATTTCTACTTCTTTCATGCGTTTTTATTCATAAGTGGCTTTCCTGGTTACTTTTAGTCGCAGATTTCTACTCTTTGTGATCAGAGAATGCTGTCCTATGACACGTATCTTTGAAACTTGTTGAGACTTGCTTTATGGCCCATTATATCATTATGAAACATTTATTTTGTGTTATCTTTGAAAAGAATATGTGTTCTGCTGTGGTTGACTGCCATGTTGAAATTATGTTAAGTTTTTTAACTTTTTTTTTTAATGTTTATTTTTGAGAGAGAAAGAGCATGAGCAGGGAAGGGGCAGAGAGAGAGGGAGTCACAGAATCTGAAGCAGGCTCCAGGCTCTGAGCCATCAGCACAAAACCCCATATGGGGCTCGAACTGACCGCACCGGAGTTAATCGCTTAACCGACTGAGCCACCCAGGCACCCCAAAATTAAGTGTTTTAAGTGTTTTGTTCACGACTCATACTTCTATTCTCAGCTTTCGGACCTTTTTATATGTGTGCATCATACAAAGAGCCCATAGGTGGTCTTTTTGTGATCTTTAAGTGGATCATTTCATCTATTTAATATTACTTTGGATTACTTTGTATTATTATGTCTTGTATTTTTCTTCTTTTCATTCCTTTGTTAATCTTCCTTTGGGCTGATTGTTTTCTCTGATATCTTTCTCTCACAGTTTACAAATTGTACATGCTTTCTACCTTTTTAGTGGCATCCTAGTTAGTTTATCGTACCAACTTAGCTTATCAAAGTTAATGTAAATATATTTACTTATATGGAAGAGAATTGAAGAAGCTGAGAACATTATACACAACCCCAGCCTCATGGAGTTACTGTTACGTGTTTAAGTCTTGGCTGTTGTTTCCACTTCATGCTTGTTCTGACCGGGTCCCATGCCTTCACTGTCCTGTACTCCTTCCTGCCTCCAGGACATTTCAGGTGACTGTCCTCCCCTTCTTCCTGAAGTCACAGGAGTCCTTTGGTGGGAAACTCTTTGCATCCTTATTTCTCTGAAAATGCCTTTAATGTATCCTCTGTTTTTATATATTTTTTAAATGTTTGTTTACTTCTGAGAGAGAGACCGAGCATGAGCAGGGGAGGGGCAGAGAGAGGGAGACACAGAATCCGAAGCAGGCTCTGGGGTTCCGAGCTGTCAGCACAGAGCCCGACGCAGGGCCTGAACTCACAAACTGTGAGATCATGACCTGAGCCGAAGTTGGACATTCAACCAACTGAGCCACCAGGCGCCCCGTCCTCTGTTTTCAAATGTTTATTTTTCCATATTAACAGTTACTGTCCCATTATATTGAAGGTACAGTGAGATGATTCTGCTCTTTTCTGCTCTCTGCTTTTGCTGCTAAGAAGTCCATTTTTGCTCCTTTGATTTATGTTTACTTTCATACTGCTTTTAAGATCTCTTTGCCTTGGTTTTCTGCAGTTTTACTGAGACTCAGCATGGATTTGTTTTCTTTCTCTCTTTAATTCATTCATTTTGAAATCTTGCTTAAGATTTAATGGGCTTTTGAATTTAGATTGCTCCTGTTCATCTGTGGGCAAGGTCAGTTGGACTCTTCACTCTGCTCTGCTCCTCCTCTTCTGGAACCTGAGTCAGGAGTCGGCCCACCCTCTTCTCTTTACTCACCGTGTGTCTTAGTTCTCTTACTTCCCACTTCCTGGTGTCCTTGTGATACATTCTTAATAAACTCTACCCATGTGTCTTCCGGTCCACTCCCTCTCTACTCAGTCAGATGTAATCTAGTGTGGAAGTTTTACATTTTAACCCTTACTATTTTTATTTAATAACATCTTTTAACGCTTATTTATTATTGAGAGAGAGACAGAGCGCGAGCAGGGGAGGGACAGAGAGAGAAGGAGACACAGAATCTGAAGCAGGCTCCAGGCTCTCAAAACAGAGGCTGATGCAGGGCTCGAACCCATGAACCATGAGATCATGACCTGAGCTGAAGTTGGAAGCTTAACTGACTGAGCCACCCAGGCACCCCAATAATTTTTAATTTTTAAAAGTTTGTTTCTTTTCCAGATGTTCTTGTTTATTTTAAGAATCTCTGTCAGTTCTAGAAACATTTACCATAATTGCTTTATGGTTTGTTGTGATTATTCCTATATCTGAAGTCTTTGTGGATTTGATTCTTCTCTACATTGTATATGATAATTTGATGGCAGTGCCTTATTTACTTATATAGTATTTGGGTTTTTGTTAAGCCGTGACATGTACTTATTTTGGTAACATGACTTACAAAGGAGCTATTTGTAGCCTGGAATTAAAACGTATTGAACCATTCAGTTTAGAATGTAGGCTTAGGGTTTGGTTTAGGTTGGGTCAGCATCATGCACCCTTCAAATACTTTGAGATACCTCTAATCTGGAACTATACAAATTAAATTATCCTCTTGAAGTTCATTACAACCTCCAAAGTCGTGCATACAAACTAATGTTAAAGTTCCAACTGTGACAACTATTTTTTGAGGAGAGAGTCCTACATACACACTCACCACTCCACAGTTACTACCAAATTTTGATACGCACTTTCCCTCATAGTCCTTGGGGCACAGGTGAAGGCAGTTTATTTCTCTTTGACTCTTCTGCTGAAAGTGTAATCATTCAGGATTTTAATGGGGGGGGGGGGCGTCTTTTATCCTCTCCACTGACCAGATAGTGGACCTCATGTCTGGTCTCACAACCCGTGATTATGAATGTGAAAGCTCAGGGTCACCAGCCCCAGTGACCTCAGGGCCCTGCTTGTCGTTGTCTCACTTGCAGTGCCGGCGCATAAAAAACCCTTTCTAGATTTCTCCGTGTCACCCCAAAAAGCCCGATTCTTATTTCACATACCATGAGACTTAGCTTTGTAGACATTTGTCTACAAAATTGCTCTGAACAGAAGGGATAATAAAACCTCTCTTATTTCTCTGAGAGGACCACAGGTTAGACCTTGAATCAGTTCCTAAGCCCCAAGATGCTGGAGAGACCAGAGCATTATCTCTCTGGGTTTTTAAAGGTCAAAAGGGATAAAGCCCAAAACTGAGTCATCTCTTAGATCACTTGGCTCCTGGAGAGATTTTATTTGCACACCACAGTGTTGGTTAGAATTCAAGCCAGTTGCATCTCCTAGAACTCCGTCTTTGGAGGGGAAGAGGAAGTCTGTAGAAGCAGAGCATGACCGGTCTCTCGTCCCCTGTGTACCTCACCCAGGGGCGTCTGGCTCACCTGGCCACCCCAAAAGGAAGGCCTTGGTCAAGGTACAAGGACAGTAACAGCACACTTATTTCTTATTGTGAGGTAATTAGTAAGTGATATCTCTAATCCAGAATACCTTGTGTTTGCATTCGGGATGAAATTAATAAAGATGAAAATTGAATACTCAGCACTTTTTTGTTTGAATAATTCTTCCTTCTCTCAAGGTTGTTTTTGGGTGTGTGGAAGAAGATGCTTTAATATTTTATTCAACATAGTTGTTTACGGCAGAAAATAGAAGCTGAAATTCTCTATTTCTTACTTTGAGCGGTTGCAAAAACCATGTGTATGTGTCCTGTAAGTGACTGCACTTTGTGGACTGTCCTTCTCTGTTAAGTAATGCATTCAGTGTTGGAATGGTTTCTCACTGGCTCTGTGCCCTGACTGTTGAAACCTCAGTGCTCCATTTACTCTGAAAGTCATGAACCAGTTCACTTGCTGCGTTAGGATGTTGGCTTTTCTCAGACTTGGAAACAACGCGCACTCAACACCAGCATCTTGTGCTGTCTTGTGTTTCTGAGAGTCTGTCATGCACATCAGCAAACCAAAGCATTTTGTTGTCGTGAAAAAATACCTCATTTTGAGGAGGGCGTGGAAGAAAAGACTGCTCAGCCAGTTAGAGATTTTCAGATCCAGTGACGTTTTTTCCTCGTTGGGAATCCACTCTTCTCTCTCTGCTTTTTGAATTGCTGAAACTGTTAGTATGTAACAAGATAACTTCACATGGAAAGTCATGGTGTGCCTGGCACATAGTCCCTATGCTAGAATGTTAGTCATTCCTGTCCTTCGATACCGTGGTCTGCGTTCAGTCTCTCAGTGTGCGACTTGTGGCTCTGTCATCCTTTCCTTGTCTGCTGCGTTCCCCTGGCGCAGTCACGGGGCAGATCGCCTGTGAAAGATTCTTGCCTAGGAGTCAATACGGTCTTGTTAATGTTCTGTTTTGTACAAGGGACAAATGGTTTTTCAAAAAACACGTACCACGTTATTGTGCATACCCACGTTTGATGTGAAAATGGCTGTCAGGGAACCTAGGGGTAAGGACAGTGGGGAAAGGGCCATTCACAGCGACATCCGCCAGTGCCTTCCTCCCTGGGACTGCTGCTGGGTTTGCTTTTGTGGACATCTTTGGTTGGTACATAAAAGCTATGACATCTTCAAGGCGCCTGGGTGGCTCAGTCGGTTAAGCGTCCGACTTTGGCTCAGGTCATGATCTTGCGGTTCGTGAGTTCAAGCCCCGCGTCGGGCTCTGTGCTGACAGGTTAGAGCCTGGAGCCTGTTTCAGATTCTGTGTCTCCCTCTCTCTGACCCTCCCCCATTCATGCTCTGTCTCTCTCTGTCTCAAAAATAGATAAACGTTAAAAAAAAAAAAAAAGCTATGACAGTTTCAAGGCATTAGGAAATTAGCAAATAATTTATACCTGAAACAAAAACTCCTTTCTTTTTTTTTTTTTTTAATGTTAGCTCTCCCTAGCTTCCCGTCGTTTTCTTCTCAGAAGATGTAACAGCTGCTCCCCTCCCTTGTTGTTCAGCCTTGGCCTTGCTTGCTGTCAGTGTCACTACCAGGGCTGCCCCTGTACTTTAGTTCTTCAGCAGTTTATTGGGTGATGACACCCACCTGTCGTGGTTGAGCTCTGCTTGCTCCATTAATAATAATTGTAACTAATCGTAACTGAACTAAATGAAACTAAATGGATCTAAACTAAATGAAATGAGCATTAAGACGTGGCTGAAGCAGAGCCCCCGAGTCTGGCTGGCAAAAGCAGAGGGGCCCGCTGGAGTGTGTTCCGACAGCAAGCGGGACTTAACATCTGGGAGGTTATAAGTTAACAGCTCTGCTCAGAGAGTGGGAAGGATGGAGGACAAAGGGAGGGAGAGTTGCTGAGCCCCCGGATGACAGAGCTCAGTTTGGCGGGAACAAAGGCGCTCGCCAGCGCCATCTCCCTCACCCATCCCCCAGCCAAAATCCAAAGGGAAACAGTTCCTGCCAGTGAACTTGCTCGCTCCGTGCAAACACCCAAGGCTGTGCTTCTGTGGAGCCACCCCTCCGGCAGCAGGTCTGACTCCCTCCCGCTGCCACAGGGTCCCTCCTGAAGTGGATCGCCTAAGGAGAAGCGAGCTAAGCCTGCCCCTCCCGCCCCCGTGCACCTTGCCTACCCACCCCAGCTAATACGCGAGATCCCCAGCACCACAAGCCTGGCAGTGTGCAAGTAGCCCAGACGGGCCACGCCACCCCACAGTGAATCCCGCCCCTAGGAGAGGGGAAGAGAAGGCACACACCAGTCTGACTGTGGCCCCAGCGGTGGGCTGGGGGCAGACATCAGGTCTGACTGTGGCCCCGCCCACCAACTCCAGTTATACACCACAGCACAGGGGAAGGGCCCTGCAGGTCCGCACCACTCCAGGGACTATCCAAAATGACCAAACGGAAGAATTCCCCTCACAAGAATCTCCAGAAAATAACAACAGCTAATGAACTGATCAAAAAGGATTTAAATAATATAACAGAAAGTGAATTTAGAATAATAGTCATAAAATTAATCGCTGGGCTTGAAAACAGTATAGAGGACAGCAGAGAATCTATTGCTACAGACATCAAGGGACTAAGGAACAGTCAGGAGGAGCTGAAAAACGCTTTAAATGAGATGCAAAATAAAATGGAAATGACCACAGCTCGGATTGAAGAGGCAGAGGAGAGAATAGGTGAACTAGAAGATAAAATTATGGAAAAAGAGGAAGCTGAGAAAAAGAGAGATAAAAAAATCCAGGAGTATGAGGGGAAAATTAGAGAACTAAGTGATGCACTAAAGACAAATAATATTTGCATAATTGGTATTCCAGAGGAGGAAGAGAGAGGGAAAGGTGCTGAAGGTGTACTTGAAGAAATAATAGCTGAGAACTTCCTTGATCTGAGGAAGGAAAAAGGCATTGAAATCCAAGAGGCACAGAGAACTCCCTTCAGACGTAACTTGAATCGATCTTCTGCACGACATACCGTACTGAAACTGGCAAAATACAAGGATAAAGAGAAAATTCTGAAAGCAGCGAGGGATAGACGTGCCCTAACATATAAAGGGAGACCTATAAGACTCGTGACTGATCTCTCTTCTGAAACTTGGCAGGCCAGAAAGAAATGGCAGGAGATCTTCAATGTGATGCACAGAAAAAAATATGCAGCCGAGAATCCTTTATCCAGCAAGTCTGTCATTTAGAATAGAAGGAGAGATAAAGCTCTTCCCAAACAAACAAAAACTGAAGGAATTCATCACCACTAAACCAGCCCTACAAGAGATCCTAAGGGGGCTCCTGTAAGACAAAGTACCAGAGACATCGCTACAAGCATAAAACATAGACATCACAATGACTCTAAACCCATATCTTTCTATAAT
Source organism: Panthera uncia (assembly GCF_023721935.1). NCBI lineage: Eukaryota > Metazoa > Chordata > Mammalia > Carnivora > Felidae > Panthera > Panthera uncia. Next base: position 109,287,225 of record NC_064808.1, on the reverse strand, counting down.
AACACTGAATATAAATGGACTAAATGAGCCAACCAAAAGACACATGGTATCAGAATGTATAAAAAAACAAGACCCATCTATTTGCTGTCTACAAGAGACTCATTTTAGACCTGAGGACACCTTCAGATTGAGAGTGAGGGGATGGAGAACTATTTATCATGCTACTGGAAGCCAAAAGAAAGCTGGAGTAGCCATACTTATATCAGACAAACCAGACTTTAAATTAAAGGCTGTAACAAGAGATGAAGAAGGGCATTATATAATAATTACAGGGTCTATCCATCAGGAAGAGCTAACAATTATAAATGTCTATGCGCCGAATACGGGAGCCCCCAAAATATATAAAACAATTACTCATAAACATAAGCAACCTTATTGATAAGAATGTGGTAATTGCAGGGGACTTTAACACTCCACTTACAGCAATGGATAGATCATCTAGACACACGGTCAATAAAGAAACAAGGGCCCTGAATGATACATTGGACCAGATGGACTTGACAGATATATTTAGAACTCTGCATCCCAAAGCAACAGAATATACTTTCTTCTCGAGTGCACATGGAACATTCTCCAAGATAGATCACATAGTGGGTCACAAAACAGCCCTTCATAAGTATACAAGAATTGAAATCATACCATGCATATTTTCAGACCACAATGCTATGAAGCTTGAAATCAACCACAGGAAAAAGTCTGGAAAACCTCCAAAAGCATGGAGGTTAAAGAACACCCTACTAAAGAATGAGTGGGTCAACCAGGCAATTAGAGAAGAAATTTAAAAATATATGGAAACAGATGAAAATGAAAATACAACAATCCAAACACTTTGGGATACAGCGAAGGCAGTCCTGAGAGGAAAATACATTGCAATCCAGACCTATCTCAAGAAACAAGAAAAATCCCAAATACAAAATCTAACAGCACACCTAAAGGAAATAGAAGCAGAGCAGCAAAGGCAGCCTAAACCCAGCAGAAGAAGAGAAATAATAAAGATCAGAGCAGAAATAAACAATATAGAATCTAAAAAAACTGGAGAGCAGATCAACGAAACCAAGATTGGTTTTTTGAAAAAATAAACAAAATTGACAAACCTCTAGCCAGGCTTCTCAAGAAGAAAAGGCAGAGGACCCAAATAGATAAAATCATGAATGAAAATGGAATTATTACAACCAATCCCTCAGAGATACAAACAATTATCAGGGAATACTATGAAAAATTATATGCCAACAAACTGGACAACCTGGAAGAAATGGACAAATTCCTAAACACCCATACTCTTCTAAAACTCAATCTGGAGGAAATAGAAAGTTTGAACAGACCCATAACCAGCGAAGAAATGGAATGGGTTATCAAAAATTTCCCAACAAATAAGAGTCCAGGACCAGATGGCTTCCCAGGGGAGTTCTACCAGACATTTAAAGCAGAGATAGTACCTATTCTTCTCAAGCTATTCCAAGAAATAGAAAGGGAAGGAAAACTTCCAGACTCATTCTATGAAGCCAGTATTACTTTGATTACTAATCCAGACAGAGACCCAGTAAAAAAGAACTACAGGACAATATCCCTGATGAATATGGATGCAAAAATTCTCAATAAGATACTAGCAAATCGAATTCAACAGCATATAAAAAGAATTATTCACCATGATCAAGTGGGATTCATTCCTGGGACGCAGGGCTGGTTCAACATTCGCAAATCAACGTGATACATCACATTAATAACAGAAAAGAGAAGAACCATATGATCCTGTCAATCGAGGCAGAAAAGGCATTTGACAAAATTCAGCACCCTTTCTTAATAAAAACCCTTGGGAAAGTCGGGATAGAAGGAACATACTTAAACATCATAAAAGCCATTTATGTAAAGCCCACAGCTAACATCATCCTCCATGGGGAAAAACTGAGAGCTTTTTCCCTGAGATCAGGAACACGACAGGGATGCCCACTCTCACCGCTGTTGTTTAACATAGTGCTGGAAGTTCTAGCATCAGCAATCAGACAACAAAAGGAAATCAAAGGCATCAAAATTGGCAAAGATGAAGTCAAGCTTTCGCTTTTGGCAGATGACATGATACTATACATGGGAAATCTGACAGACTCCACCAAAAGTCTGCTAGAACTGATACATGAATCCAGCAAAGTTGCAGGATACAAAATCAATGTACAGAAATCAGTTGCATTCTTATACACTAACAATGAAGCAACAGAAAGACAAATAAAGAAACTGATCCCATTCACAGTTGCACCAAGAAGCATAAAATACCTAGGAATAAATCTAACCAAAGACGTAAAAGATCTGTATGCTGAAAACTATAGAAAGCTTATGAAGGTAATTGAAGAAGATATAAAGAAATGGAAAGACATTCCCTGCTCATGGATTGGAAGAATAAATAGTGTCAAAATGTCAATACTAACCAAAGCTATCTACACATTCAATGCAATCCCAATCAAAATTGCACCAGGATTCTTCTCGAAACTAGAACAAGCAGTCCTAAAATTCATATGGAACCACAAAAGGCCCCGAATATCCAAAGTAATTTTGAAGAAGAAGACCAAAGCAGGAGACATCACAATCCCCAACTTTAGCCTCTACTACAAAGCTGTCATCATCAAGACAGCATGGTATTGGCACAAAAACAGACACATAGACCAATGGAATAGAATAGAAACCCCAGAACTAGACCCACAAACATATGGCCAACTAATCTTTGACAAAGCAGGAAAGAACATCCAATGGAAAAAAGACAGTCTCTTTAACAAATGGTGCTGGGAGAACTGGACAGCAACATGCAGAAGGTTGAAACTAGACCACTTTCTCACACCATTCACAAAAATAAACTCATAATGGATAAAGGACCTGAATGTGAGACAGGAAACCATCAAAACCCTAGAGGAGAAAGCAGGAAAAGACCTCTCTGACCTCAGCCGTAGCAATCTCTTACTCGACACATCCCCAAAGGCAAGGGAATTAAAAGCAAAAATGAATTACTGGGACCTTATGAAGATGAAAAGCTTCTGCACAGCAAAGGAAACAATCAACAAAACTAAAAGGCAACCAATGGAATGGGAAAAGATATTTGCAAATGACATATCAGACAAAGGGCTAGTATCCAAAATCTATAAAGAGCTCACCAAACTCCACACCCGAAAAACAAATAACCCAGTGAAGAAATGGGCAGAAAACATGAATAGACACTTTTCTAAAGAAGACATCCGGATGGCCAACAGGCACATGAAAAGATGCTCAACGTCGCTCCTCATTAGGGAAATACAAATCAAAACCACACTCACATATCACCTCACACCAGTCAGAGTGGCCAAAATGAACAAATCAGGAGACTATAGATGCTGGAGAGGATGTGGAGAAACGGGAACCCTCTTGCACTGTTGGTGGGAATGCAAATTGGTGCAGCCACTCTGGAAAGCAGTGTGGAGGTTCCTCAGAAAATTAAAAATAGACCTACCCTATGACCCAGCAGTAGCACTGCTAGGAATTTACCCAAGGGATACAAGAGTACTGATGCATAGGGGCACTTGTACCCCAATGTTTACAGCAGCACTCTCCACAACAGCCAAATTATGGAAAGAGCCTAAATGTCCATCAACTGATGAATGGATAAAGAAATTGTGGTTTATATACACAATGGAATACTATGTGGCAATGAGAAAGAACGAAATATGGCCCTTTGTAGCAATGTGGATGGAACTGGAGAGTGTTGTGCTAAGTGAAATAAGCCATACAGAGAAAGACAGATACCATATGTTTTCACTCTTATGTGGATCCTGAGAAACATAACAGAAACCCACGGGGGAGGGGAAGGAAAAAGAAAAAAAAGGTTAGAGTGAGAGAGAGACAAAGCATAAGAGACTCTTAAAAACTGAGAACAAACTGAGGGTTGACGGGGGGTGGGAGGGAGGAGAGGGTGGGTGATGGGTATTGAGGAGGGCACCTTTTGGGATGAGCACTGGGTGTTGTATGGAATCCAATTTGATAATAAATTTCCTATATTGAAAAAAAAAAAGACCGTGGCTGGTTTGGGGGCGCCTGGGTGGTTCATTCAGTTGAGCGTCCGACTTTAGCTCAGGTCATGATCTCGCGGTCTGTGAGTTCGAGCCTCACGTCGGGCTCTGTGCTGACATCTCAGAGCCTGGAGCCTGCTTTGGATTCTGTGTCTCGCTCTCTCTCTGCCCCTCCCCCATTCATGGTCTGTCTCTCTCTCTCAAAAATAAATAAACTTTAAAAAAAATTAAAACTAAATAAATAAACAAACATGGCTGGTTTGGATTCCTTTGGTTCATTCAGGACCTTGGCATAGATCCTAGGAATAGTCAGTCGTTACCACGTTTAGTAAAGCTGTGTTTGACCAGTGAAATGAAATGATAGAGCAGCCATCTGACCTGGTAATGGGCTGTCGGTTCTTTCTGCCCTTGAACTTCCTCTTAGAACTTAGTCCTATTTTATTTCCTTTTTTGTTCCCTTCCTCCCCTTTCCCTTCCACAGTCTTGTCAGAAATCCACTTCTGGAGAGACATAGTTTCTTCCAGGAATGTCAAACTTTTGCCCTTCTCATTAAGAATGCATTTATACTTATATGCATTATATGTATGCAGTACATACGTGTGTCTATTTAGGAATGGGTTTGTATATAGATTACATGTACGTGTTACCTATGTGTGTCTGATTAGGAACGCGTTTATATATGTGTTACACGTGTGTGTGTGTGTGTGTGTGTGTGTGTGTGAGAGAGAGAGAGAGAGAGAGAGACAGACAGACAGACAGACAGAAAGAGCCGTCCCCCTGTTGTCCCAGAACCACTGCACCTGTTCTCTACTCTACCTTGGGGTCTCTTAGTTTCCGGCTGCTGGAAAGAAACCATTGTCTCTTATCCGGAGGCCCAGTGGGATCTGCGTGGCCCTGGAGTGTCTCTCGTTAGCCGTGTGCTCTCCCCGAGCCTCCCCATGATCGCAAGAATGAAGCACTCCCTTAACTGAAACCTTAAGTCACACACTCATTTCTGTTTTTGAATTGAGTAAACTCTTGGTTTGGGCTTAATCATAGGGATTAAGACTCAGGAAAGGTGGTTTCTGCCCCAGAAAGATTTTAGGAAATAGTTATCTAGAGAAGAATGAAGAATTACCAGAGGATGAAAGTGAACTTACTACTGCATGGAAATGAAGATATTACCCCCTTTTCTGTAACCTTTGTAGAACTACCTATCTGTTGTGTCTGTTTCTAGTTTGTTTTTTGGCTCTTTAAAATGATTGTATGTTGAGTCTTTTAATATCTTCCTTATCCTAGAAAAAGTATGTTGGACAAAGACATGGCCATGTGACCAGGAGAAACCACCGCCTCTGTGCACTTGTTGGTCATTGTTGTATACACCGCGGGTAAACGTACAAGAGACCGCAGTCTTACCAGTGTCATCGAGTCACATATCTCAGAGGACCTTGATGTCACATAGACCAATGCATGAGTCAGTGATAATGTCCCCTAGAGCCTGGCAAAGTACCACCCAAGGGACACACCTGCCCTCATTTTCTGGAAATAGTTTTATTGAAACCCTGCCTTGTCTTTTCATTTCTGTGCTGTCTGTGGCCACTTCGACACCACAACAGCATAGTTGAGTAATTATGACAGAGAACTTAGGACCCACAAAGCCTGGTGTGTTTGCTCTCTGGACCTTTGTGGGAAAAATTGCTAACCTTTGGCGTAGTCAATGCTAGAATTTCCATGGGTGACAAAAATACTCTGAGAGAGAACCATCTTCTAAAATCTCTGTTAAAAACAAAATACTACTTCGTGTGTCATTTTACTTAAGTCTAATATAGTATCCTAGTTAGAAAATTATTTCAGTTAAAATACAAAATCCTGGATTTGCACCTATTTTGTGCCCAGTTAGGGTAGGTTTCCTTGTCTAAAAGATAATCCTTGCTTCATAGTTAAGATTTAAAGTATCCATAACCATTTCCCCCAGCAGCTCCATAATCACATAATGATTTTCTCTGAATACACTTAGCTTTTTAATGACAAGATGAACTTTAAAATGTCAAAGCCATTCTTCAAAGGAACACAATTTACTCAAATGTATTTAGTCATTAGAAAAAAGGCTTTCCCTAAAATAATCAGCTGACTAAAGATATAACTGTAATCCCTCAGTAGTTTCACCACAAATTATGCTGTTTGGATGTTGTAATTTATTCATGGTGATTTTAGCTCATACGTATTTGAATTAAATATCCATTCACATTTGTTTGAAAGCGTGATTTCTTCTCTGTGTATTCGTAGTGTAGCTGTACTGTGCTCTCGGCATTGGCTCAGAGGGGCCATCGATCCCCATTCTTGCTGCTATGCGGACCACTGCTGCTAAGTGTGGCTCCCCCAGACCCCTGCCTACCCCCTTTCCTGTGTGGTTCCACATGTAACACATGCGGCCACCTTAAGACACCAGGGTTTCAAAACCGAGTGGGACCACAGAGGATCTTAGTACCTTGTGAAGTGTTGTGGTGTCAGCAGTTTATGCCACGTTTCCAGAAGGATGACATGGCATACTGTTCTTTTAGAACTCCAACCTGATTCATCAGAAGGTGTGTCCTCCTAACGATCGACAAGGGTCTCCAGTACTGTCCTTCATCGTCCTGGAACAGTTCAATGCCATTCGCTTAGTGCAGACCGTCCACCAGTCTCTTGCCGCTCTCAGCAAAGTCATCAGAGGGACCACCTTACTGAGTTCAGAAGTACAGAAACTGGCCAGCGCTTTACTAAACCAAAAGGTAAGCCCACTTAAGGACACATGTTTTTATTTCCTTATAAAAAGTGACTGTTCCATTATGTATACATTTGTCAAGTCTTACAGTTAATAGTAATAGAAAATCCAAGTCAAACTAGCTTAAGCCAGGTAGGAATTCATTGGCTGATATAAGTGGAGGATTCCAGGGGGGCCAACATGAAGTCAGCTTGAGGCAGGGGCTTCAAATTGTCACTAGGATCTTAGCTTGTGTTGTTTATCTACCTGTCTAGGCACGTCGTATGTGAGTGCATAGACATACACACATGTATATGTGTGCATGTGTTTTTGTATATATGTATGTATGTGTATATATGCACATAGGTGTGTATGTTTGTATATGTATGTGTGTGTGTATGGATGTGTATATATGAATGCGTATGTGTGTATATATATGTATGTATGTGTATATATGTGTGTATGTGTATATGTATGTGTGTATATATATGTATGTGTGTATGGATGGGTGGGTGTGTATATATGTACATGTGCGTGTACATATGGATATATGTATATGTATGTGTGTATATACGTATGTGTATGTATGCATGCATGTATACATGTAGGTGTGTATGCACATGTGTGTATATATGTATGTGTGTATATATGTATGTGTATACGTATGGATGGATGTGTATATATGCATGTGTGTATATATGTATGTGTGCATGTGTGTGTATATATGTATGTGTGTAAGTATGGATGGGTGTGTATGTGTGTATATATGTATGTGTATATGTGTACGTGTCTACATATGGGTGGATGTGTATATATGTATGTATGTGTATGCATATATGTATGTGTGTACATATAGATGGATGTGTATATATGTATGTGTGTGTATATATGATGTGTGTATATGTATGCATGTGTACATATATATGTATGTATGCATGTATGCATGTGTGTGTATGTGTGTGTGTGCATGTATGGATGGGTGTGTATATATGTGTATATGCATGCGTGTGTGTATATGTGTATGTATGTGTGTATTATGCATGCATGTGTGTGTGTATGTGTGTGTGTATGCATGTGTATGTATATGTGTATATATGTATGTGTGTATGGATGGATGTGTATGTATGTATGCATGTGTACATTTATATGTATGTGTGTATATATGTATGTGTGTATGAGTGGATGTGTATATATGTATGCGTGTGTCTATGTATGTGTGTGTGTGTGTGTATATATATGTATGTATGTGTGTTGATTTCACTTTGGGGCAGGTTCTCTGTACATGGTGGTATCCTGGCAGTCTGAGTCTTATTATCCTCTGAGCTCCAAGTCCAACAGAAAAGAAACCTTTTTCCCGGTAACTCAAGCAAAAATCTTGGGATTAGCTGTAATCCAAAATGATTGGCTTGTGTAGTCCCTTGGTTGTTCTCTGGGCAGGATTTGCAAAGCTCTCATCGGTAGGGCTTCGCCTGAATGCCCGTCCCAGCAGCTGGAGATAGATTCAGCTTCATCTGTTAACGTGTATACTGCAAGTAAGGGAGGGATGGTTATCTGGTGGAAAAATCAAGGTACTTTTAGCAGAAGAAAGGGAAATCATGTCTCTTGCTGAATAATTAGCATGTGTGTAACATGTATGTATGTGTGTACGTACAGACATGTAAACGTCAGTAAAATCCATGTATTACAGATCCATAGGGAGAAACAAAATGATTGGAGTATCTGCCATAGGTTTATTTTAGTGACTTGGAGAAGATAAACCCTGCAGAACTTGGCATCTGGAGAAGATGTCCCTGGGTTCTATAGGAACTTAGAAAAGAGTCTGATTCTCCCCCCACGCCCTGACACTGTTTACCCTTAACATAGGGAAAACCCTGATGCTCAACTTAAAGTCTGGTCTATTTGAACATAGAAGATGGCGTTGCTACAACTACTTGAATCAATCATAATCAAAATACTATAGTATGTTACACTAGAAGTTGTATCTAATTGATTTTTAATTTAAAGTAGATACATCACCTATCATGAAAGCTTCTTACCATTTCAAGGAAACACAGGATTCTAAGAGCTTTGAAGAACTTTCCGTTAATTAGCTCATTAATCACCACATTAACAATACAAGGTGGTGCTACTGTTAACATTATTCTAGTGTGAGGATCCTGAGGCAGAATGTGTTAAGTGACCTAACCAGAGACACAGAGGTATTAAATGGCTTAACTATTACACCAGTAGTTGTACAGTCAAGATGAACCCAGGCAGGTCTCCCTTCCATATAAATGTAAAAGATGTAAATTTATCAACACTTTAATCTTCATGAGAGTGTATATCTTTAAAATCCAACTACATGCTGCCTAAGGGCAAGATGTATGGTGTTACATTTAATTACAGTGGAATTAGGTGTAGGAGGAGAGTAACACTGATGGCAGAACACCGCTTGTACAGTAGAGAACAGAGTTCAGGGGGACTCGTGTACAATGGAGTGTAGAAAATTAAGCTTAGGTCAGATCTTCAGTCTTTTAAAAAGCCGAAGAAAAGGTGTTGGGATTAAAATCTGTAGGCAATAAGAGTATTTTTATGTAGAAATAATGACACAGAATGGCTAAGAATGTGGCCTGTGGAATAGGTCTGTCTGCCACTTAGGAGCTGTGTGACTGTGGGCAAGTCACGTAAGCCTCTCTAAACTTTTTTTTTAAGTTTATTATGATTTTCTAATATAATTTATTGTCTAGTTAGCTAACCTACAGAGTTTATAGTGAGCTCTTTGTTTTGAGAGTAGATTTCCCATGGTTCATCACTTACATACAACACCCAGTGTTCATCCCAACAAGTCCCCTCCTCAGTGCCCATCCCCCATCTAGCCCATCCTCCAACCCACCCCACCCCCCTGCAACCCTGTTTGTTCACTGTCTTTAAGAGTCTCTTATGGTTTGCCTCGCCCTCTATTTGACACCATTTTTTCCCCTTCCCTTCCCCCGTTGTCTTCTGTTAAGTTTCTCAAATTCCACATATGAGTGAAAACATGTTATCTTTCTCTGACTGACTTCTTTCACTTAGCATAATACTTTCCAGTTCCATCCACGTTGTTGTAAATGGCATGATTTCATTCTTTTGAGAGAGAGGGAGAGAAGGCGTGTGCGCGCATGCCAGCAGGGCAGAAGCAGAGAGAGAGGGAGACGGAGAATCCCAAGCAGGCTCCGCATCACGGGGGGCTCCATCCCACAAACCATGAGACCATGACCTGAGCCGAAATCGAGAGTCGGATGCTTAACCCACTGAGCCTCCCAGGTGCCCCTAAACTTAGTTTTCTTATTTGTCAAATAAGGATAATAATGGTACCTACTCTAAGGGATTGGTATGGAAATTAAATTGACTCATAGGTAAAGTGCTTGGCACTTTAGAGCAAGCACCCTCTAAATTTTAGTTGTTTTTGTTACTGTTACTTTAAGAGAACTTTTTTATGTAAAAAGCTGCTTTTGGAGTAGCTGACTGGTAACACTGCAAAACGAGTTAACAGAAGTAGGGATGCCACATACGTTATTGTGTAGTCACCCTAGCAAGAGGTGGTTAGGGCCTGGAGTGGGGTAATCGAGGGGGTCATATGTGGTGTTAATCGGCATACCTGGCCTGTAAACCATCTGGGTGAATTTGGGCATAAACACTTGAAAAAATGAAATATTTTTTATAATTGTATAATAATGTGGCTTACATTAAGACCATATTGAAAGGTAAAAAATTCAATGGGCTTTATTATGTGAACATTTCCCATGAGTAGGACCAAGGGATGGTGTTTTTCGCGAGGTCATAGATTTTTCATTCTTGATAGCAAGTCTTTCTCTTCTTTGGCTCACTGAGCTCTACTCAGTGTTTGCACACTTGGCACAGCACAGGGCCGGATGACTTCTTCATTACGGTGAGTTGAGGGTGTAAACAATCTTCATTAATGTATTAAATGAAGGTTTGTGTGTTACACTTGGAATTGAGATATGCAGCCTCTAAAATATCACTGTTTTTGAAATACTTTTTGTAATTTGCCAAAAAGTATTTCAAAAACAGTGATATTGAAAACAAATTGATTAAACTTCTTTCCGAGGATGAAAGTATGTCGTGCAAAGCATATTTATATTATACCCCAGAGAGTGTCTCGAGATGTGTCCGGGTGTCTGATGAGACTCCGCTGAGACCAGGCTGACCTTCACCAAGACAAGATCCGTAAAATAGTTTCTGACATTTACTTTCCAATGAGTTTTACCAAAAATTGTGGGTCCAGTACTATCCCATTTCTTTCAAGATAAAAAGTAAATGTTTTATTACATTTGAATGTGACAAGTTCTGTATTAAGTGATATGATTTAATGTAATTTAGGAAATAGTTCAGTACTTGACATTTTCTTTACTGTGTCTGACATGATTGGAGTAAGACTTTTCTTAAGAGAATTATTACTTTTATTTGTTTGACAGATTCTGATAATCTACTAAAACTTCTTTTGTAAAAAGTCACAATACTTACAATGTTTGTTAAAGACAACAATACTGTAAAATATTGTTACTCTTCTTTTCATATTAGGACATAGGCTTTAAATTACAATTTAAAAGCTAAGAATTGAAAAGATACAGTACAAAATCATTTCGTCCTTCTGGCTGAACAGTGCACTCTGTTCAGATGGGCATCTCTACATACGGAGCTGCACTGCCGAGGCTCAGGGCGTCTAAGAGTTAAGATCTCCTCTGCTGCACAGTGTGTCCTTTACTCCTGTCCCTGCCCTGGTCTCCTTGACAGCAGGGGTCTCACAGTGGGTCCTCCAGACCAGGTGCACCCACAGCACCTAGGCCCCAACCCTGACTGTGGTGATCACACTCTGTGTTACCCTGACTCTGCGTGTTGTCAGACATTGACGTGGTTCTGCTGCGTGCCCACACCGTCTGTGGTCAGAACTCTGTGAAGACAGGTGGGAGCCGTGGTTACCTTCAGGCTTCCCTGCCCCACCCACCAGTGTCGATGACCACCCCCATCATTGCTCCCTCTTCTAAAGTTTACCTACCTTCATGCAAATAGTGCTTTAAAAAGTCATCAAATGTTTAACCGAATTGTAATCATTAATAGTGAATGATTGGCGTTTTTCTATTAAAGTAGTACCACACGTTTTACATAAACTTTACCAGTTCAGAGCACTTTTGTAGCCCTTTGCTCATCTTCTGCTCTCATCATCCCCCTTCTACTTAGAAAACTAAAGCAGAAAGGGGATGCTATCCTATAAAGTGTCAGAGCCCACACTGCAATCCCCATGGTGTTTCCTACATCTGTGTTCTTCCCACCCTGTCCACCACTTACTCATTACTTATATCACACAGCTACACAGTGGTCTTTGTTCTAAGAGACACTCACCTGCTTTGTGAGCATTGAACTCCACATACTCCTCTCCAAAGGCTTACAAATGCTGGCATGGAATTGCCCCATCTCCTCGTCTCTCGCTTCACTTATAACTAGAATTCTGTTAGATAAACGTACAAATGGAAATCAGTTCCTACTGATGTACATAAGAGCACAGGGGCCTGTGAAGACCCAGAATCTCCAGTATCTTGGAATTCTCTTTCAGTATACCTAACTTAATACCATTTTTGTGCATGATAAGAGAACATATACTTTTTCTTTTTAGAAGAGATTTTAACTTTAGAGTTTATTCTTCTCTTTGTCCTTTTTTCTTAATTTAGCAGTGGAAATGGAAGTACAGTGTTATAAGACTTTCATGCTATATGTGAAGTTTCATTAATATTATTTGAAGTTTTATTAGCATCCCTTAATATTTATTGTTATTTGAAGATAGACCATAGTAAGTTAAAAGTGTGTACTAGGGAGGGGCCAAGATGGTGGAGCAGGTGGAAGTTCTCTGCTTCTCTCGTCCTTGAAATGCAGCTAGATCAACACCAAACCATCCTGCACACCTAGAAAATTGATCTGAGGATTAACAGAACAATCTGCATAACTTGAGCCACAGAACTCAGCAGATATGAGGCACGAAGAGGTGAACTGGGGGAGAGAGAAGCCATGGAGGGTAGGGAGCTATTGCAGAGAAAGGACAGAGATGGGGGGAGTGCAGGAAAAGCATGCCCCCCAAGAGCAGCTGGAGAGAAAGAGAAAGAGTGGAAACATCCACAAGGGATTGAACAAGAAAGGGAGAAAGGAGAGGGTTTCGGCACTATTAGGACTCTAGAAACAGGGGAGCACAGAGTTGGAAACTCCAAAGCTCGATAGCTGGTGGAGCTTTGGTGGCGAGGAAAGGTGAATCCCCATTAACAGGCAGCGAGGTCCTCGGGGCACATGGGGAGAAACGGTTCACCTGCTTGAAGGGCATTTGGTAGAGGCTATGTGGTCTCTCCATGGGCATAGGTGCCAATGGACCTTGGAGAATAGCCACGTTTGGTGGTGTTGGAACAAGGACATTAGGTTACAGTGAAGCCTGGTGCCATTTGTGTGTTGTGATTTGTCATAGTCCCTGAACCACTACTGCTACACAGTCGTGCGTACTTTTTCTAGGGCAGGCTGGCACCTGGTGGCAGTCTCTGGACCTCTGCAGTGGCACGGTTGCATGAGCATTCCTGGAGGCAGCCAGCAGCCAGCCATTGCTCGGGGAGACCCTCCCCCAGAAGGTTAGAGCAGGTCCAAACTGCAGGGCTCTCAGAAGTGAGGGGTTTGGAAGCACAGCCCCTTCTGACATAAAATTTGGGAGAGAGGTACTGCCTGGCAGGCTGACAGCATGGACATAGACAGTGTAGAAGCGGGGAGTGGATGGAAACCAGAGACAAAGGAGGCATGCCTGATGACTGCTTGGTGAGAGCACAGAATTCTGGTGTTAGAGACTGGGAAGCTGCGTGATGCCATTTTCACCTCTCCTGCACACGCACATGCGCACACACTGATCCACCCCAGTAACCTAAGCAGTACCACTTAGTGGAGAATGGAGCTATCACACCAAGCGCTTACCCAACTGTGCCCTCCAAGAACATGCTCTACAAGACCACTACAAGTCCCTCTGCCTGCTTAGTGCACAGACTATAAAGTGCTTCATAGTTAGATTTCTAGGGGAAACTGAATGTAATTTCATTCTATGCGCTGGTCCATCGAGTCCTTTTTTTTTCTTATTCTTGGGTGCAAAAAGAGAAAAAAATTATTTTCATTATCTGTTTTTATGAAAAAGTTTTAAAATTTCTTTTACTATATACTCCATATTTTTATTTTTTTGTGAATTGTTTATTCTATTTTACTTTATTTCATTTTATTCTATTTTATTGTATACCTTTCTATTTTTAATGGTTTGTCTTTTTTATTTTCTATCCCTTTTTTCTCTATTCTTTCAAGCTTATTTCAACAACCAGACGAAAATACATGTAAGATCTAGCTTCCTTTATTTGATTTTTTTGAATTGTTTTGAATTTTTTTAATTTTATTTTTTATTAATTCTTTTTTTTCCTCCAAAATGACAAAAAGAAGGAATTCACCACAAAAGAAGGAATAGGAAGAAATAGCCAGGGACTTAACACAGATATCAACAAGATGTCTGAACCCGCATTTAGAATCATAAAAATACTAGAATACTAACTGGGGTTGAAAAAAGCATAGAATCCCTTTGTGTGGAGATAAAATAAGTAGTCTAGTCAGGGCGAAATAAAAAATGTTGTAACTGAGCTGCAATCTCAAATGTATGCCACAGTGGCAAGGATGGATGAAGCAGAGTAGTGAATCAACAGTGTAGAGGACAAACTTATGGAGAATAATGAAGCAGGAAAAAAGAGGGAAACTAAGGCAAAGGAGCATGATACAAGAATTAGAGAACAAAGTGACTAATTAAAAAGGAATAACATCTGAGTCATAGGAGTCCCAGAAGATGAAGAGAGAGAAAAAGGGGTAGAAGGGTTATGTGAGCAACTCATAGTGGAAAGCTTTCCTAACCTGGGGAAAGACACAGACATCAAAATCCAGGAAGCACAGACTTCCATTAGATTCAACAAAAACGGACCATCAACAAGGCATATCATAGTCACATTTACAAAATATACAGACAAAGAATCATGAAAGCAGCAAAGAAAAAAAGTCCTTAACCTATAAGGGAAGACAGATCAGATTCACAGCAGACCTATCCACAGAAACATGGCATACCAGAAAGAGTGGCAGGATATATTAAACATGCTGCATTGGAAAAAATATGCGGCCAAGAATTCTTTATTCAGCAAGGCTGTTTTCAAAATGGAAGGAGAGATAAAGAGTTTCCCAGACAAACAAAAACTAAAGGAGTTTGTGACCACTCAACCAGCCCTGCAAGAAATTTCAAAGGGGAGTCTCTGAGGGGAGAAAAGATGAAACAAAACAAAAAAGACCAAAAGCAACAAAGACTAGAAAGCACCAGAGAACACCACCAGAAACTCCAACTCTACAGGCAACACAATGGCAATAAATTCGTATCTTTCAGTATTCACTCTAAATGTCAATGGACTAAACGCTCCAATCAAAAGATAGAGGGTAATAGATGGATAAGAAAACAAGATCCATCTATATGCTGTTTACAAGAGAACCACTTTAGACCTAAAGACACCTTAAGATTGAAAATAAAAGGATGGAGAACCATCTATCATATTAATGGTTGCCAAAGGAAAGCTGGAGTTGCCATACTCCTATCAGGCAATCTATATTTTAAAATAAAGACTGTAACGAGATGAAGAAGGGCATTATATCATAATTAAGGGGTCTGTACACCAAGAGAGTCCAACCATTGTAAACATTTATGCCCCCAACGTGGAGGTACCCAAATATATAAAACAATTACAAAGATAAACTCATTGACAATAATAGTAGGGGACTTCGACTCCCCACTTAAAGCAGTGGACAGATCATCTAAGCAGAAAATCAACAATGAAACAGTGTCTTTGAATGACGGATTGAACCAGATGGACTTAAAAGATATATTCAGAACATTTCATCCTAAAGCAGCAGAATACATTCTTCTCAAGTGCATGTGGAACATTCGCCAGAGGAGATTGCATACTGGGATACAAATCAGCCCCCAACAAGTACAAAAGTACAAATTGAGATCATACCGTGCATATTTTCAGACCACAACACCGTGAAACTTGAAATCAACTACAAGAAAAAAATTGGAAAGACAACAAATACTTGAAGATTAAGGAACATTCTATTAAAGAATGAATGAGTTAACCAAGAAGTTAAAGAGAAAACTAACAAGTACATGGAAGCCAATGAAAATGATAACACCACAGCCCAAAACCTCTGATGTGCAGCAAAGGTGATCAGAAGAGGAAAGTATATAGCAATCCAGGCCTTCCTAAAGAAGGAAGAAAGGTCCCAGATACACAACCTAACCTTACCCCTACAGAGCTAGAAAAGAGCAGCAAATAAACCCCAAACTGGCAGAAGAAATAGGAAATAATAAAGATTAAAACAGAAGTCAATACTGCTGCCCCAAAATAAAATAAAATAACATAACATAACATAACATAACATAACATAACATAACATAAAATAAAATATAAAACAGAACAGATCAATGTAACCTGGAGCTGGTTCTTTGAAAGAATTAACAAAATTGATAAACTTCTAGCCAGTTTGATAAAAAGAAAAAGGAAAATAAATAAAATCAGGAATGAAAGAGGAGAGATCACAACCAACACTTCAGAAATACAAACAATAATAAGAGATATTATGACCAATTATATGCCAATAAATTAGGCAACCTGGAAGAAGTGGACAAATTAGTAGAAACATATAAATCACCAAAAGTGAAACAAGAAGAAATAGAAAATTTGAATAGAGCCATAACCAGTAAAGAAATTGAATTAGTAGTCAAAATTCTCTCAAAAAACAAGAGTCCAGGGCCTGACAGCTTTCCAGGGGGAATTCTACCAAACATTTAAAGAAGTGTTAACACCTACTTTTTGAAGCTGTTCCAAAAACTAGAAATGGAAGGGAAACTGCCAAAGACATTCTATGAGGCCAGTATTACATTGATTCCAAAACCAGACAGACCCCACTAAAAACGAGAACTATAGACCCAATTTCCCTGATGAACATGGACGCAAAAATTCTCAACAAGACACTAGCCAACCAGATCCAACAATACATTAAAAGAACTATTCACCACGATCAAGTGGGATTTATACCTGCAATGAAGGGCTGGTTCAGTATTCACAAATCAATGTGATTCATCACATCAGTAAAAGAAAAGAGATCCTCTCAGTAGATACAGAGAAAGCACATGACAAAATATAGCATCTCTTCTTGATTAAAAACCCTTAAGAAAGTGGGGATAGAGGATCATACCTCAAGATTATAAAAGTCATATACAAAAGACCCACAGCTAATATCATCCTCGGTGGGGAAGAACTAAGAGCTTTTCCCTTAAGGTCAGGAACACAACAGGGATGTTACACTTGCCACTATTATTCAACATAGTATTGGAAGTCCTAGCCTCAACAGTCAGACAACACAAAGAAATAAAAGGCATCCAAATGGTCAAGGAAGAAGTCAAAGTTTCATCCTTTGCAGATGACATGATACTCTATGTGGAAAACCCAAAAGATTCTACCAAAACACTGCTAGAACTGATCCATGAATTCAGCACAATTGCAGGTTGTTAAATCAATGCACAGAAATCGGTTGTATTTCTATACACCAACAGTGAAGCAGCAGAAAGAGAAATCAAGGAATCAATCCCATTTACAATTGCACCAAAACCCATAAAATACCTAGGAATAAACCTAACCAAAGAGGTTAAAAATCTATACACTGAAAACTGTAGAAAGCTTATGAAAGAAATTGAAGAAGACACACAAAAAATTGGAAGACATTCCAAGGTCATGAATTGGTAGAACAAATACTGTTAAAATGTTGATACTACCCAAACCAATATACATATTCACTGCAACCCCTATCAAAATGACACCAGCATTCTTCACACAGCTAGAACAAACAATGCTAAAATTTTTCTGGAACCAGAAAAGACCCCAAATAGCCAAAGCAATCCTGAAAAAGAACACCAAAGCAGGAGGCATCACAATCCAGGACTTCAAGCTGTATTACAAAGCTGTAATCATCAAGACAGTATGGTACTGGCACAAAAACAGACACTTAGATCAATGGAACAGAATACACAACCCAGAAGTTCACCCACAAACATATGGCTAACTTATCTTTGACAAAGCAGGAAGGAATATCCAATGGAAAAAAGACAATCTCTCCAGCAAATGGGGTTGAGAAAACTGGACAGCGACATGCAGAATATTGAACCTGGACCACTTTCTTACACCATACACAAAAATAAAATGAGTGAATGACCTAAATGTAAGGAAGCCATCAAAATCCTAGTGGAGAAAGCAGGCAAAAACCTCTTTGACACTGGATGCAGCACCTTCTTACTCAACACATCTCTGGAGGCAAGGGAAACGAAAGCAAAAATGAACTACTGGGACTTCATAAAGATAAAAATTTCTGCACAGCGAAGAAAACAATCAGCAAAACTAAAAGCAACCTATGGAATGGGAGAAGATATTTGCAAATGACTTATCAGATAAAGGGTTAGTATCCAAAATCTATAAAGAACTTATCAAACTCAACACTCCCCAAAACAAATAATCCAGTGAAGCAATGGGCAAAAGGCATGAAGACACTTCTCCAAAGAAGACATCCAGATGGCCAACCGACGTATGTTGCAACCGGCGCAACAAACACCAAGATCAGGGTCCTGAGGGTAGGGGAATGTAAGAAAAAAAGAGAGAGAAGCCAGTTTGGGAACAGGAGGGTCCCCTGGGCTGATGGCCCAAGTGACGACTTTATTGTTGCTGTACACAATCTTTTATAAGACTCTTATGGATCAGGTCATTCTCAGAATAAACAGGTTTCACATGATCACTGCCAGCCAAAACATTTAGTTCTGTGTACCTTGTGAACTTTCTAAACGGGTCACAGCAAGACCTTGTTGATAGATTGCTAGCAAAACACAGTTCCCATGTTTGTTTCTATTTGACCCGGGGTAGAAAAGGGGGGGGGGGTAACATTACTGCCAACACCCACAGACCACAGGCTTCAGGAATTAACTTTCTCAGCCTTGACAAGGCTTTCGTATGCCCTTGCAAGTGGGAGAATGGGAGGGGGAACCACCGGGTTGGCTGAGTCAACAGGGAGCCTTTGTTCGACCCGGTCTCAGCCTGGCACCGGGGTCCAGCCTCCCACAGACGTATGAAGAAAATGCTCAACATCACTCATCATCAGGGAAATACAAATTAAAATCACAATGAGATAGCCCCCTCATACCTGTCACGATGGCTAACATTAACAACTTAGGCAATGACAGATGTTGGTGAAGATGTGGAGAAAGAGGAACCCTTTTGCCCTGCTGGCGTGAATGCAAACTGGTGCAACCACTCTGGAGAACAGTATGGAAGTTCCTTAAAAAATTGAAAATAGAACTACCCTATGACCCAGCAATTGTACTACTAGGTATTTATCCAAGGGATACAGGTATGTTGTTTCAAAGGGACACATGCACCCCAGTGTTTATAGCAGCACTATTGACAATAGCCAAAATATGGAAAGAGCCCAAATGTCCATCAACAGATGAATGGATAAAGAAGATGTGGTATATATAGACAATGGAGTATTACTCGGCAATCAAAAAGAATTAAATCTTGCCATGTGCAACAGTGTGGATGGAACTAGAGGGTATTCTAAGTGCAATTAGTCAGAGAAAGACAAATATCAAAGGACTTCACTCATATGTGGAATGTAAAAAACAAAACAGATGAACGTAAGGGAAGGGAAGCAAAAATAATATAAAAACTAGGAGGGGGACAAAACATAAGAGACTACTAAATATAGAGAACAAACTGAGGGTTGCTGGAGGTGTTGAGGGTGGGGGGGATGGGCTAAATGGGCAAGGGGCATTAAGGAGGACACTTGTTGCGATGAGCACTGGGTGTTATGTAGGGGATGAATCACTGGATTCTACTCCCAAAATCATTATTGCATTATATGCTAACTAACTTGGATGCAAATTAAAAAAAAAAAAAGATGTATACTATAAATCCCAATGCAACAAATACAAATATCACAGAGGTATGCATGATGAGTCTATATAGGACATAAGATGGAAACATATGCTTTACTTAGTCCAAAAGAAAGACGAGGCAATAAGGAAGTCAGAAGTTACTAGTATTAGGAATAAGATAGGGACATCACTGCGTTTCTACAGACATTCAAAGGATAATAGAATATCCTAAACAACTTCATGCTGATAAATTCAACAACTGAGATGAATTTTATGAATTTCTTGAAAGATACACACTACCAAAGCTCACTCAAGGAGAGACAGATAGCCTCTACTCCCTATTAAAGAAGTTGAATTTTATTAAAGTTCCCATAACTCTTAGAGTTTACTGCTGAAATGTAATAAATACTTAAGAAATAATACCAACTCTGTGTAAACTCTTTCAGAAAATAGAAGAGGCAGGAATATTTCACTACACTTTCTGAGACCAGCATGGCCTGATTGCAAAAGCTAACAGAGGTATTGTAATGGAAGAAATCTGTAGATTAACTTCCTTCCTGAACATAGACTCAAAACTTAACAAGATATTAGCAAATTGAACATTTGTTTCTAATTGTTTTTGCAAAAATACGAAACTCAACAAAATGTAAAAATGGATTCTAAGTGGGATTTACTCTAAGAACACAAGTTAGGTTGAATTAAAAAAAATGTTAATTATTTTAGTAGACTAATAAGAAATTACATGTTTATCTCAATAGACACAGAAAAGGCATTAGACAAAAGTCAGCGACCAGTCATGATTAAAATTTTCAGCAAATCAGGATTAGAGTAATGGACCTTCTCAACCAGATAAAGGGCATCCATGAAAAAGCTGTGCTAACATAATAGTAAAGGACTGAATGCTTTCCTCTTAAGACCAGGAATAAGGCATCAAGGTCCTTTCTCACTGCTTCTATTCAGCATTGGGCTGAAGGGTCTAGCTAGCATGACAAGTTATAAAAAAAAAAAAAAAAAAAAAGATAAGGCTGGAAAAGAAGAAGGAAACCTGTATTTATTTGCAGAACTTATGGTTATCTGTTTTCAACGTCTTACAGAATGTACAAAAAAGTTCCAGAGCTAGTAAGAACATTTAAATTTAGAAAGGTTGTGGGATACAGAGTAAGTATGTCAAAATGATACATATTCTGGAAACAAACTATTGAAAATTGAAATTAAAAGTACTACTTGCAATTTCAGGATGAAATTGAACAAAAATGTGTAACACTTTTGTACACATTGAAAACCACAAAGCTTTGAAGAGTGAAAGTAAACAAGAGTCAAATAAATGGAAAGATGCGCTGAAAGGTGTACTGTGTTCATGTATCCGGAGACCCA
The DNA here is from genome assembly GCF_023721935.1 of Panthera uncia. Taxonomy (NCBI): domain Eukaryota; kingdom Metazoa; phylum Chordata; class Mammalia; order Carnivora; family Felidae; genus Panthera; species Panthera uncia. The sequence goes on along the minus strand of NC_064808.1, from coordinate 109,266,062 downwards.
GTATTGTTAAGATGTTAATTCTTCCCAAATTAATTGAGAAGTTCAAAACAACCCCAATCGGAACCACTACATAATCTTTTGTAGTGACTAACATTTGCTTCTAATTTTTTTTTTTTTTGCAAAAATACAAAAGACCTAGTGTATGCTAAGTAGTATTAGAAAAGAATGAAATGAAAGATCTTACTCAGCATGATTTCAGGAACTGTTAGGAAGATACAATCGAAGCACTATGGTATTGGTATAAAAATAGATATATAGCTCAATGGAATGTAATAAAGTCCAGGAAAAGACCCACAGATGTATGATCAATTGATTTTCACCAAATATACTATGTCAATTAAAAGGGAGAAAGGAAAATCTCTTTAATAGTATAGAACAATTGAAGAGCCAAAGCCAAAAAAAAATTAATTAAAAACCTACACCTGTATCTCCAAACATATAAAAATTACCCCCAAATTGATTATACTGTTTTGAATATAAAATGTAAGCCACAGACAGGAGAAAGATTAACTAGACATATTCAACAAAGGAACATGTATGTAGAAATTTTTGAAGTATAACTAATAATGAGAAGGCAAGCATTCCAAATTTTTAAAAAATACTTGATTAGACACTTTAACAAGAAGGTATACATATACCACATTTTATTTACCCATTTATGTATGGGAGGACACTTGGGTTGCTTCCCTATGTTGGCTTTTGTAAATAATGCTGCAATAAACATAGGGGTGTCTGCATGTATCTTTTCAAATTCTTGTGTTCATTTTTGTTGGGTAAATACCCAATAGTGGGATTACTGGATCATATGTTAATTCTGTTTTTCATTTTTTTGAGTAGTCTCCATACTGTTTTCCACAGTGGCTGCACCAATTTACATTTCCACCAACAGTGCACAAGGATTCCTTTTTCTCTACATCCATGGTGACACTTGATTTTTATTTCTTGTTGTTTCTTGTGTTTTTGATTGTTGCCATTCTGACAGATGTGAGGTGAAATCTCATTGTGGTTTTGATTTGCATTTTCCTGATGATGAGTGATGTTGAGCATCTTTCTAAGTATCTTTTGGCCATCTGTATGTCTTCTTTGGAAAAATGTCTATCCAGGTTCTCTGCCCATTTTTAAATTAGATTATTTGGTTTTTGTGTGTGTGTGTGCGTAGAGTTGTACAAGTTCTTTATATATTTTAGATATTTACCCCTTATCAGATAGATTATTTACAAATAGCTTCTCCCATTCAGTGTGTTGTCTTTTCCTTTTGTTGATTATTTCCTTTCTGTGCAAAAGCTTTTTATTTTGGTGTAGTCCAAATACTTTAATTTTGCTTCTGTTTCCCTTGCCTGAGGAGCATATCTAGAAAAGTGTTTTCTATGATGTTAAAGAAATTGCTATTTGTTTTCTTCTAGGATTGTTATGGTTTCAGGTACATTTACGTATTTAATCATTACTCAGTTTATTTATGTGTATGGTGTAAGGATTTGGATGGTTCATCCACACACATCCAGATCAATAGATACAGAAGATATGGTGTGTGCATGTGTGTGTGTATGTATACGATGGCATATTGTTCAGTAGTAAAAAAGCATGAAATCCTTGCTTTTGCAGCAACACAGATGAATCCCTAGGGTACAGTGCTAAGTGAAATAAGAGAGAAATACTGTATGATTTCACTCGTGTGCAATTCAAGGAACAAAATCAGCAATGGAAAAATGAGACAATCAGAAAGTCTCTAAATACAGAGAACAAAATGGTGGTTGCCAGCAGAGAGGTGATGGGAGTATGAGTGAAATGGATAAAGGGAATTAAGAGTACACCTAATCTAGATGAGAACTGAGTAATGTATAGAATTGTTGAATCATATCATACACGTGAAACTAAGATAAAACTGTGTGAACTACACTTAATTAAAAAATAAAAAAGTACACAGATGACAAGGAAATGTGAAAAATTCTTAGTATCATTAATCATTAGGGAAATGAATATGAAAGTTACAATAAGAATATAAATATACTGAAGTCAGTTGCATTTCTATACAGTAGCAGTGAATGCTAGATTTTAGTATTTAGAGTATCCAAAAGGAAATTAGGAAAGCCATTCCACTTATGATAGTATTGAAGAGTAGATACAGGGAAATAAATTAAGAAAAAAGAGCAAGACTTGTACAATAAAAACTGCAGAATATCATTGAAAGCAATTACAGAAGGCTAAAATCAATTAAAACTCATCCTCTGTTAATAGGGAAATGAAGAAGTGACTACATAGATACAGATTATTTTTAGAGTGTAATGAAAGTGTTCTAGAATTAGAAAGTAGGTAAGTTGATTGATTTGTGGATATTGAACCATTCTTGCATTCTGGTAGTAATTCCACTTGGATCTTGGTGAATGATTATTTTAATGTATTGCTGAATTTGGTTTGTTAATATTTTATTGATAATTTTTGCATCTGTATTCATCAGTGATACTGGCCTTTTTCTTTTCTTTTGTAATGTCTTTGTGTGTTTTACGCTGGCCTCATAGAATGAATTTGGATTGTGTTAGTGTTGATTATTTTGTTTATGTTTGTTTATAGTTGCTCTATGTATTTGGGTTCTTTCATGTTGGGTGAATAAATATTTGCAATTCTTGTGTCTTCTTGTTGGATAGTGTCATTTTTTTTTAAGTTTATTTATTTTGAGAGAGAGAGAAAGAGAACGCAATCAAGCATGAGTGGGGTAGGGGCAGACAAAGAGGGGAGAGAGAGAATCCCAAGCAGGTTCCACACTGTCGTTGCAGTGCCTGACATAGGCCTCGAACCCACAAACCACAGGGTCATGACCTGAGCCGAAATCAAGTCAGACACTTAACCAACTGAGCCACCCAGTGGCCCCTACAGTCTTTGTTTTAAAGTGTATTTTGTCCAATTTAACTGTTGCTACCCCAGCTTTCTTTTCTCTTCCATTTGTATGAGAAATGTTTTTCCATCCCCACACTTCTAATCTGCATGTGTTTTGGGGTCTAAAAGGAATCTCCTCTGGCTACATATAGATGGGTTTTGGTTTTTCATCCCTTCTGTCACCCTTTGTCTTTTAATTAGAGTGTGATTCCATTCACAATAAAGTAATTATTGATAGGTATGTTCTTTTTTATTATTTATTTTTTTAATACATCCAAGTTAGTTAGCATATAGTGATTTCAGGAGTAGATTCCTTAATTCCCCTTACACATTTAGCCCATCCCCCCTCCCACTACACCTCCAGCAACCCTCTATTTGTTCTCTAAGAGTCTCTTCTGTTTTGTCCCCCTCACTGTTTTTATATTATTTTTGCTTTCCTTCCCTTGTGTTCATCTGTTTTGTGTCTTAAAGTGCTCATATGAGTGAAATCGTATGATATTTGTCTTTCTCTAACTAATTTTGCTTAGCATAACACCCTCTGGTTCCGTCCACGTAGTTGCAAATGGCAAGATTTCATTCTTTTTGATTGCCGAGTAATACTCTACCACATCTTCTTTATCCAGTCATCCATCGATGGACATTTGGGCTCTTTCCATACTTTGGCTATTGTCGATAGTGCTGCTGTAAACATGGGGGTGCATGTGTCCCTTCGAAACAGCAGACCTGTATCTCTTGGATAAATGCCTAGTAGTGCAATTGCTGGGTCGTAGGTAGTTCTATTTTTAATTATTTTTAATTTTCTATTTTAAAACCTCCATACTGTTTTCCAGAGTGGCTGCACCAGTTTGCATTCCCACCAGCAGTGCCAAAGAGATCCTCTCTCTCCGCATCCTCGCCAACATCTGTCGTTGCCTGAGTTGTTAATGTGAGCCATTCTGACAGGTGGAAGGTGGTATCTCAGTGTGATTTTCATTTGTCTTTCCCTGATGATGAGTGACGTTGGGCATTTTTTCATGTTGGTTGGCCATCTGGGTGTCTTCTTTGGAGAAGTGTCAATTCATGTATGACATTACTTTAAGTTCTCTATCAAGCATATCATCTCCCTTTCCTTTAGGTGTCTTTCTATGATTTCGTCCTGTTCTTTCATTTGGGATGGATTCCTCTATGTCCTCATTTTGTCTAACTCTCTGTGTCTGTTTCTGTGTGTTAGGAAAGTTGGCTATGTCTCCCGCTCTTGAAACTAGTGTCCTTATGAGGAAGAGGCCCTGGCGTGTCCTTCCAAGGTGTCTCCCACGTGTGTTGTGTGTGTCCTTTTGTGGCCGAGATCCCTTTGCCTTCAGGCCGGTCGTCTGCAGAGGCTGTCTTTGCCTGTTGTGGGCCGGGTGTGGTCCCTGTGTTGTTAGTGAGCCAGTCTGGGGCACCTTTGGCTAGAGTTTGGTCGGATCGGTTGTTCCCCAGAGCTGCAGTAGTGCCGAAGTACAGGGCACTGGGCCAGCCTTGTCCCCCCAGGTTTCACCGGAGGTGGGCCTGCAGTCAGCCCAGGTGTTTGCCCCCAGCCCACTGCCAGGGCTGCAGTCGAAGCCGAAGGTGTGTTCGGTTATCTTTCCTTCTCCCCAGGGCAGCAGTCACTTGGAAGTGTCGCTGGCCCTTGTCAGCGCTGCCGTTGCGGTGTCCTGCTTGTGACGGTGCGGCAGACGGACTCAGGCTGAGGGCCGGTTGGCTGGAGCACGGCCGCCAGAGAGCTCAGCACAGGAGGTACGCCGTTAGCCAGCTAGGTGGCGGTGTTCTCACTCATCCCCGCTGGTGGGAGCGTCTGTGTGCATGCGGCGGAGAGAAGGGGTGCCCACCAGATCTTTCATTCTTGGAAAAGTCTCCTGAACACTCCTGCCCGTCCTGCACATGTTCACAGATTAGCACTGTCCACACTCCTTACGGAAGTGCCGAGTTGAACAATCAAGACTTCCACATCCGTGGAGTGTAGTAACCTGACTCACACACAGGGTAGCTAACTACCCTGACACTAATATTGCTAACTCTCTCTGTTACATGTTGCTACATAGCAAATTGCCATAAAACTGAGTGGTATAAATGACCAGAATGTATAGTGTCTCAGTCTCTGCAGCTCAGGAGTCTTCGTGTGACTTAGCGAGTACTCGGGTCTCCTGCACCTCCACAACCAGGTGCTGTCTAGAGCTGTGGTCCTCACAGCTGCCAAGGGCATCAGCAGCCTGGCGGTTGGCGGGCCTCTGGGCCCTACTGATGGGGGACTGATCATATGTCCATGGATGTCTCCATAAGCAGGCTCACAGCCTAGCAACTTTTTCACCTAGAGCAAGCACGGGAGAGAGAGAGAGAGAGAGCACAGAAGCTACAGTATGTTGTAATGTAATCTGAAAAGTGGCATCCCATCCCTTTCGCTGTATTCTTCCATCAGAATCTAGTCACTGGAACCAGTTCATCCTCCCGCTGAGGGGGTTTCACCAAGGCATGAGTGCCAGCTGGCAGGGATCGTTGGGGGTGTCTGCAGTAACATACCATTTATGTAATAAGCCAGGAAAAGAAGCTATCTTTCTACAGTAAGAAATCAGAATACTGAAGAGTGTGAAAGCCTAGTTTATCAATTACTTATTGCTACCTGGTAAATGACCCCAAAACTTAATGGCTGAAAACAAGAAGAATCAACGTATTTAGCTCATGAATGTAGAGTTTTGGCAGGATCTGGTGGGGCAGGCTTATCTCTGGTCCGTGTGACACCAGCTGTGTCTGCTCAGCCTGGACCCAGAGGATCTTCTTGCAAGATGTCCGTTCACAGGCTGGCACGTCGTTGCTGATGAGTGGCTGGGAACTCCGCAGGACGATGGCTGGAGACACTGGTTACTCCTCTTGGGGGCATGTCTCCGTGGGCCTCTCCGTTCAGGCCGCTTCACTCCCTTACAGTGTCGTATCTTGTTCTGAGATGGTATGCCCCACGACACAGACGATGAAAGGTGCTCATCGTGAGGCCTGGACCTGGAAACAACGACACAGCATCACTGTGCCTCGTCCTGCCTGCCAGCTTGCCGCTGAGCTCGTCCTCACATCGGGGGACACTGACCTCACTGTCGACGAGAAGGTACCGAAATCTGCATCAGTCGTCTTGCCATATGACAAATTCCACCAAAATCTACTGGGTTAAACATTATTTTAAAAATTCATTTATTTTCAGCTTAGAAACCTGAAATTTGGGTGGGGCTTGGTGAAGAAAGCTTGTCTGTTCCACACAGCTCCGTCACAGGTCTGGCAAGGCTGTGCTGGCTGGAAGCAGGAAACCTCAGCCCGTCGCCACATGGGCCTCTCCAAAACTTGGGCTTCACCAATGGTGGATGGCTTCCAAGCTGAAAAGTCTGAAAAGACAGAAAATACAAGCAATCGATTTCTTGAGGCCTGGTCCCAAAACTGTACATGAAACTGCTGCTGTGGTCACAGGACCCCCGTTTGAGGAGAGGAGCGCCCAGGTCAGGCCTCAGTGGGAGTCGTGTCAAAGGATTTGGAGTCATGTTAAACTCCCCACACCTTCAAAGCACAGTTCCGGCACTTCTCTGGCACATTCCTGAGAAGGCTCACTTTACACATGGAAGGTAACGGAACCACATGTTTCCGAAGGTCGTCCTGCACCCTGAATTCCCATCGTCATAATGTTTGTGTTCCATGCATTGTTGATACATTCTACAGTGTTTTTTCTCAACTACACAATCAGTGTTCTGGGGTGTCACATCGATGTTCTCTCCTTATCGCTCAAGTTCAGAAGTTTGAGTGATATTTTTGTCATGTTTGCAAAGTCCAGCAAACCCTCACAGAAGAGGTGTGATAGGACGAACATGAACTAACAAATATTGTGCGGGAAAGAAGTGTACACAGTGGAGAATGAGGTCAGATGTTAAACAGAAAACTGATGTAGAATGGTTTTATTTACTTATTTAACTTCAATTTAGAGCACTTTTTAAATGTCTTCTCTTCTGAGTGTGGTTTTGGGATGGAAGTTCTATTATATTTTGTTCTGTTTATAGTTTAAGGAATGTCTATAGGAGCCAAGACTTGTTAAACATTCTTGACCACTGATAAAATGAACTTGTCGGATTTGATGTGACTTCTTTCTGGACTAAGTATTGTCGTGGGACAACTGGCTTGCTGCTCTGTATCTGCCTATTGATGCTTTTATTCTTTCAAGAATTTTTACTTTAAAGAATCTCTTTTGAGAGAAACAAATGAATCCATTCTGTGTCATTCATTTTTACTGTGATAAGAGAAAAAAAGACATATTGCAAGAAAATAAATTCATGACACACATAATGTGGATTATGCCAAAACATTTTCCCCATCACACCGCTGTTGAAAGGTCTTTTATATGTAACACTGGAGCCTTTTTCTGTTGCAGTGTCCTGTGGCATGGCAGAGCAGGTGGGAAGGCCCAGAAGACCCCTTACAGTACCTGAGAGGCCTCGTGGCTCGGGCCCTTGCGATACAGGTAAGGGTCCGTTGGTCAGTGACCCCGGTGTCTGACGCGGTGTTACAGACATGGGTATGGAGATCACATGTGCGGCAGCTGGTGAGAATGATTTTGTATGCGAAGCACCGCACATTCATTTCTCGTTCCGTCGTCAGGGTTTATGTAGCATTCTTTAAAAATAACAAGTAATGAGGGAACCATGAGTTCTTATCAACAGGGATCTCTAATTTGGGGGGAAGGAGATAGATTAAAAAAAAAACAAATAAATAGATTACTATTAGAATTCATGAAAAAAAAATCTTGGCCCAAACCCTGAGATTTAAGATGAATATACAGGTAAACCTTAAACTGTTGTCATGATCCTAGAATGAACGTAGGGTACATAACTGAAATACTACCCAGTAAAATAGAGCTATTACTATAGCGATAGCATCACGGGATTTTAGGAGTTAAATTTTGTACAGGGACGGTAGCGTCAACACTTTCAGCTCATAACTTCTGCCTGCGCTCAGCTGGCTTGCACATCTGGAGTAGTAAGTGGCAGTCTGTGGTCTGTGATGATCTGCAGCTTTAGGGAAGCAGTCCTGTCCACTGTGCTATTTGTGCACAAGATAAGCCTTGGTTCTAGAAATGTGACAATACAGCAGCCTAATTGGCTTTCAGGACAACAAAGTCTTCCCTGAATTTTTGTCTGCATCTCGCTCTTACCACATGCATACCAATCTCAGCAGCTCGCTGGACTGGCATAATGAGCAGATGTTGACAGCAGCAAACAGGCAGAGGATGTTTAAACGGCAAGCGTGGTTGTGGCACACTGTCCCCCTGCAAGTACCCAGTGAGTGCTGGTAAGGTCAGCAACCTGGGCACCCGTACCAGTCAGGACTTCTCTGGGTGTCTCAAGTCTTGGGTCATATCTGCCAGAGCCCAGGTTATTAGTTGCATAGCAAGACAACTCCAGAGTGTGGTCCGCATCCTGTAGCTCTGTGACCTGCCATGGAATGGCGGTGCGCTGACCCGACATGTTGGGGTCTTGGTGGTTTCTTCCCTCCCACCTGGTCATTGTCACAACCCCTCCCGACTTTGCGCGCATGCTCCAGTTGGCCATCGTCCCGGGAGGGCCCCCGTGGAAGGGGGCGGGACGCCGCAATGCAAATGATGGAGCCACCTGCGGGTGGGTTTCCTTGAGTGCCCTACTCACACTGCCGTCTGTCCTTGTGGCCCGGTCTTCTGGGTCAGCCGGGGCTGTGCGGCCGGAGGGGGCGTGGCCGGCAGGTGCCGGCATTGTGGGGGGGGGGGGGGGTGCTGCTGCAGTTGGAGGCTGTCCCATCTGACAACACGGGTCAACACCCCAGGGGGCTGGGAGCAAAACTCCAGACGTTGGCTCCTGACCCCATGACAGCCGTCCCTGTATTTGTCAGTGGTGGTGGCCCGACGACAGGATCCTGGCTGTGCCTCTTGCCTGGGTCACTGTGCTCTGCTGTGCTCAGTTCTTCACAGCTGCAGACTCCGGGGCAGGCGAGGGAAGTGGGCATCCGCGCTGGTGTGAGTGCGCCTGCCCCGCCTTGAAGGACGCTGGGTTGTGCACGCCCACCAGATTGGGGTTGCACACGACACACGCCCACCAGATCGGGGTTGCACACAACACCCGCCCGCCAGGTCAGGGTTGCACATAACACCCGCCCGCCAGATTGGGGCTGCACACGACAAGCGCCCGCCTGAGTGGGATTGCGCACGACACACACCCCCCTGATGTGGTTTCGCACAATGTGAGCCTGTCATATTGGGGTGGCACATGACGCACGCCCACTTAATTGTTGCACACGCCACACGCCCATCTAATTGTGGTTGGACACTGGGGGCGTGGACTGTGCAGTGGTACTACCACTAACACTACTCCTGTGTGCACAGTGCACACAGTTCAGGGAAGCATTCTCAGTAATACAGTGTCTAGGAAGAACCTGGACGTAACATCCACTCCTTAAGTAAATCTGCAAACTCCTTTTGTACTCCTGTCCTGGAAACGCTACTTGAATGACGTGTGAAGCTTTTTTTTTTTTTTTTAACCTTCCTGGATTTTTAAAACCTCAGTAGAAAATTTTCCTAAATAAGTATTCTTTTAATGTCTGTTCTGTGAAATCTTAACTAAGTGAGAAAATATTTGGTGGGTCTCATTTCTTCTTTTTCTTTTTTGTTTTTGTGTTTCAATTGAAGATGACTTCTGTTAGATATTCTGGTAAACAATAGGAGACGTTTTCCTCCTAGGGAAACTTTAAGGCAACACAGCTGAGGGCCATTGTTCTGTCTCCTCTCAGATGGGACATAGCCCCAGCTAGATCCTCCTCTCGAAGGACTCGTGCTTAAAGACAACTCGCTCACCTAGAATTCACTTTTTTTCTTCAGTGTTTTATTTAATGTTGCAGGTGCAAATATGTCAAACAATTTTACAAAGATTTGGATTTCACCATAGCCAACAGGTGTACCATACTTTGTTATTACATTTTTATTAATATTTTTTTCCTAAAATGCTTCCAACATTATTCCTATGCTTATCTAGCTGCTGCATTCTCTCTTAAGATTTCTATTATCATCCTGTTTCTCCCCTTACTGAAATACAGAGTTCTCAATCTCTTCCCATAACATGAACAGTTTCACAGTCGTTATTTTTAAAATTTTATTCTTGCAACAAGTACATAATTATACTTGAGACCAAGAATTTCAACCTATAGAGCAGATAAGAGGTTATTTTCACTCCAAGTGTCATATAAAATGCCTGATCCATATACGATGGTAAATAAAGTAAAGTAGATCTAAATGTCATGGCTGGTTGGCATTAATAACATCACACTTACTAGATTAGTAACATCTGTGCTTTACAAACACGAGTCTTCATTTCTGGGATGTCAGGAATTGTTTACAGTCGGCATCTACTTACTCGAATTACCAGAGAGTGAAGGCAAGTAATAGATCTTAGCCAAATATTAAAGTGGAACTGATCCGTATTTCCAGTTAATATTAGGATGCTCTGAAGAAGATTGGTGTCAGTTAAGGGAGCTGGAAGGTGAGTGGGTTGGAGAGGGTGGAGCCAGTGTGCTCAGGTGAGGCCTCTCTTAGGAGGGGACGTGTGAACAGAGGCTTGAGCTGAGTGAGAAGGCAAACCGTGGGCGTGCCAGAGAGAAAAGTCTAGGCGGAAGAGCCAGCACGTGCAGAATCTGGGACAGGAATGGGCTTTGCTTACCTAAGGAATAAAAGGCCCAGTCCACGTGGCTGGAGCGTGTCAATGAGGTGTTGAGACTAGGCCTGAGGGGCACCTGCACGGAGGGCTGCTGGGTTCCGCCAGCAGGTGCACACGGTCTTCGACATATCTTCTTTAAGTTTCATTATTTGTAATGCACGCATCAGACGTGCTTGATTTAAGTGTTCATGGAGGCCCCCAGACACCACTTAGTTATCAAAAGAGAACTGCTTTATCCAGTTTTTCCCTAAAGTAATCCATTTGAAGAATACAGTTGCCTTAATTTCAGCCACATAATCAGTGAGTCAAGAGCACTATTGATAAACCAAGTCACACTGAATTTTATGTTTATCAAATATTCCTCACATACAAAAATTATGATTCGAAATCATAGTCATTATCACATATGACTAGAATATTTGTAATTAAAAATAATCTTAAGGCATGATTATGGTAAAAAAAATTTCTGATTTTTGAACTTTCATTTAAAAACAGTATTTTTAAGTTTCATCTAAAAACAAATTGAAGCCATAATTGTACTCACTGAATTCTATTTTTGTCTTGAACTCTAAGATTTTCTTATATAAGACATGGCAATTTATAAGCTCAGTTTTTTCCTAAATAATAAAATAAGCTATCAAGTATCATTTTTATAAACATACATATATTCAAAGCCACCAACTAAAAGACAAAAACTATCAGATTGGAGAAAACAAAATTGAAATATGACTGCTATAAGGCATCAAGGCATTGCCCTTTAAATATAAAGACACAAATAGATTAAAAGTAAAATGATAGAAAAACTATGCCATGATCACATTAGTCAAAAAAACCCCAAAACACCAACAAAAACATTTAGCTGTCTTAATATCAGGCAAAACAGGTTTCACAGAAAAGAATATAACGGGAGATAATGAAGATTATTTTATAATGATAAGGTGATCAAATTATGAAAATAACAATGCTAAACATTCCATTTCTAATAGTTTTAAAATGCATGCAGCAAGAACTGATAGAAATGCAAGGAGAAATAGGTAAATCCATCATTAAAGTTGGAGATGGCAGAACATTGCTCTCAGTAATTAAATAAGAGGCAGAAAATCAGTAAAGTTATCTAAGAGTTGAACAGCATTTAATTAACTTAATAACAATGGAACATTACATCCAACATCAACAGAATATACAGTCTTTTCTAATGCAGAACATTTACCAAGGTAGATCATAGATCAAGTGTCCAGTAATCTAAATGGATTTAAGCCACACAGATATGCTTTCTGCTCACCTGATGATTTGACAAATTTATACATTATGCACAGTGTGGCTGCCATCTGTCCCACGTTCTTGTTACAGTATCCTGAACCGTATTCTCTAGGCTTTGCCTTTACTCCTGTGACTTACTCATTCCATAAGTGGAATCCTGTACCTCCCTCTCCCCCTCTCCCAACTTGCCCATCCCTAACATCCCTGGCAGCTGTCAGTTCTACGTATTTGTAGGTCTGATTCTGCTTTTGTTGGTTTATTCATGTGTTTGTTTTCTTTATGTTTGACTTATGAGCAGAATCATATGGTATTTGTGTTTTTCGGTCTGACTTATTTCACTTAGCATGATACCCTCTAGGTCCATCCATGTTGTTGCAAATGGCAAAAATCTCATCCTTTTTCTGGCTGAGTAATAGTCCCCTCTGTGTGTGTGTGTGTGTGTGTGTGTGTGTGTGTGTGTGTGTGTGTGTTCATGCGTGCACACGCATACATCTTCTTTATCCATTTACCTATTGATGGACACTTAGGTTACAACCATGTCTTGGCTATTGTAGATGATACTGCAATAAACATAGGGGTCAATGTATCCCTCTGAATTAGTATTTTCATTTTCTTTTGGTAAATACCTAACAGTATGTCTCTATTTTTAATTTTTTGAGGAAATTCCACAGTGTTGTCCAGAGTGGCTGCACCAGTTTACATTTCCAGCAACAGGGCATGAGGGTTCATTTTTCTCCACATCCTCACCAACACTTGTTATTTCTTTTCATTTTGATTTTAGCCATTCAGACAGGTGTGAGGTGGTATCTCAATGTGGTTTTGATTTGTATTTCCCTGATGATGACTGATGTTGAGCATTTTTTCATGTGTCTGTTGGCCATCTGCATGTCGTCCTTGAAGAAATGTCTGTTGAGATCCTCTGAGCATTTTTTAATTGGATTGTTTATTTATTTCTTTATGTATGCTGGATATCAACCTCTTATCAGATATATCATTTGCAAATAATTGTTTCCCATTCAGTAGGTTGCCTTTTTCTTTTGTTGATGGTTTCCTTTTCTCTGGAGAAGCTTTTTAGTTTGATGTAGTTCCAGTAGTTTGTTTTTGCTTTTGTTTTCCTTGCCTTATGAGACATACCTAGAAAAAAAGTTGCTATGGCAATGTCAGAGAAATGACTGTCTGTGCTCTCTATAGGATATTTGGTGGTTTTCTGTGTCACATATAGGGCTTTAATCCATTTTGAGTTTATTTTTGTGTTTGGTATAAGAAAGTGGTCCAGTTTCATTCTTTTACATGTAGCTATCCAGTTTCCCAGTGCCTTGTATTGAATAGGTGTCTTTCCCCATTGTGCATTCTTGTGATTGCCTAAAATATTTATTTACCTTAAACATTTTTTCCAAGAAAATGGTACCTTAAAACAAAATAAAGTGACATCAGTTTATTAATGCATTTTTTATACTAATTGCTTTTATTTATAAAAAAATATATTTGTTAATAGGCTATTGGCCAGGCCTAGCTAAAATGATATATTTTCGTATACTTTTTTCAGTATTTTTTACATATTTAAATGTTTTCACATAATTAGGTTCATACTATGTATCTGTTTTTACATTCTGATGAATACATTAGGTCATGAATATTTATAGTGTCATTAAATATTTTTCAAATACCAGTTTTTATTGCTATGTAATTTTTATTGTATTGATTTACCACATTTGAATTTCTAATTTTTTGTTGTATTGTAATTTTTATTGTATTGATTTACCACATTTGAATTTCTAATTTTTATTATGTTTATTACCCTTACAATTTCTTAATATTACAAATAATTTTAAATTAGCAAGCTATGTATAATAGTCTCTTCTTTGTTTTTTTTTAAGTTTATTTATTTACTTTGAGAAAGAGAGAGAGAAAGTGGGTGAGGGACAGACAGAGAGTGAGAGAGAATCCCACACTGGCTCCACGCTGCCAGCACAGAGCCCGACACACGGTTTGAACCCACTGACCATGTGATCATGACCTGAGCTGAAATCAAGAGGCAGATGCTTAACTGACTAGCCACCCAGGTGCCCCTCTTCATTGTTTCTTTAATTAGCATTCTGAGAAAAGGAATCACCAAGTAAACCACCTTGCATATTTTTGAAGGTCTGGCACATTTCATCGTTTCTTTATAGAAATACTGTATCAGTATACACTCCTACTAAAATTTTGTCCACATTTCATACTACCAAACTTTGAGCATTATCATTTATTATTCTGCTATTCTTTTGGACTAAAATATTATCTTAGTTTTAGAATTTCTGTAAGATTAAAGATAATCTTACCTTTCATGTTTCAATAAGTGTAAACAGTCTATGATTGTTATTAATTTATTTTCATATATGTGAAAACATATTTCCAAATTTACTTTCAGTGCTTTTTACTTTATATTTTTATATATTCAAAATAGTATGTACTGTAACTTAAGTTTTTTCTTATTTATATTTTTTAATTTTTTAAATGTTTTTATTTATTTTTGAGAGAGAAAGAGACAGAACATGACTGGGGGAGTGGCAAAGAGAGAGAGAGTGAGGGAGACACAGAATCTGAAGCAGGGTCCAGGCTCTGAGCTGTCAGCACAGAGCCTGATGCAGGACTCAAATTCACCAACTGTGAGATCATGACCTGAGCTGAAGTCAGACCCTTAACCAACTGAGCCACCAGACACCTCTCTTTTTTAAAAAAAAAAAAAAGTCCCCCATAATAGATACATCATCTTTACTTCCTCATCTTAAATTGGTTTTCTTTTCTTTCCCATTAATCTGTGGAATAATATTCTACTCTGAATGCTAAGGGGTGTAATTTTAGGTTGGAATGTGAATTAAAGATTTAACTTTTCTCAAGCACTAAACCATTTCTCGCCAACAATATCAATTGAATATTTTTTCCATTCCCCAATAATCTCGGATGCTACCTTTATAAAATATTAAATTCTTACATTTTCATCTCATTTTGATCAGAGATGGAAGTTCAATTTTTTTTGTATGGATACATGACATATTTCATAAGTGTGTATGAACACTTGAAGTGATATTTTTGTTTTTTTGGTTTATGTAACTGATGTTTTTTGGGGTTTTTTTTTTTTTTTTTTGCCCTTTGAAGTCATCTCAAAAAGTTTATTATGGGGATTTAATTTGTTATAGAAATCATATAGATTTAATTCTATATGTAACTGATTTCATTACTGATAACCAATAGCTTTAGCCTCTGATTTATACATCCTTAAAAATCTTAGTTTTGACTAAATATTTAAAACAATTAAAGAATATTTTTGAGTAATGTTTAAAAGAACAGATACAATTGTGGTGTATTTATTTTCTGAACTCTAGCCTGTATATATATAGGCTTAGTTGTGATACTTAGTTGTATTAACAAATGAAATGTAAGTTAACTAGATACAAAATTTTTAAGGGAAAAAATTTTTCCTTCAAAATTCTATATATATTGGTTCATAGAGGAGTAGAACTCTCATGAGACATTATTCGTTTCTTTTGTGGCTTTCCACATAATACCCTTTTTATTTAATTGAATTATAATTGACATAGAACATCCTGCTCGTTCTACACGTATGTCATAGTGATGTACGTCACAGAGATGTACAGAACATTACATGACTATGTACATTTTAGACATTACACAAAATATTCAAACATGACTATTCATTTAATAATGATCCCCATAAGTCTAGTTAACAATGTGTCATATTACAAAGTTATTACAATATTATTAACTGTATTCCCTGTGCTGTACAATACATACCTATGAGTTGTTTATTTCATGACTTTAAGCATGTACCTTTTAAATGTCTTTCTCTATTTTGCCTGGTCCACCATAACCTTCCTGCTATCGTAACCAGCGGTTTCTTTCCTATATCTGTAAGTCTGTTCCTGTTTTCTCTTGTTTGTTTTGTTTTTTAGATTCCACATATAAGTGAGATTGTACTGTATTTGTCTTTCTCTTTCTCTGTCTGATTTGTTTACCATACCTTCTAGGTCCACCATTGTTTTTGCAAATGGTGAGATTTCATTCTTTTTTATTGGCTGAGTCATAGGCCATTGTATATATATCCAGTCTTCTTTATCCACTTATCTGTTGAAGGACACTCAGACTGCTTCAACATCTTGGCTGTTACAAATAGGGCAGCAGTGGTGAATATATCTCTTCAAACTGGTGTTTTCAATTTCTTGGAGCATATATCTAGAGATGGAATTGCTGCATTGTATGGTATTTCTATTTTTAATTTTTTGAAGAACCTCCATACTGTTTTCCATAATGATGGTAGCAATTTACATTCCCAGAAATGGTGCGTGAGTGTTTCATTTTCTCCACATTCTTGCCAGGACTTGCTACTTTTTGTCCTTTTGATATTAGTCAGTCTGACTGGTATGAGGTGATAGCTTATGGTGGTTTTCCCTGATGATGAGGGATGCTGAGCGTCTTTTCACATGTCTATTGGCCATTTGTATGTCTTCTTTAGAAAAAAAAATGTCTAAGTCCTCTGCTTGTTTTTTTAATGTTTTTTGTATTTATGTAATTTTTTATGTATTTTGAAGATTAACCCTTTATGAAATGTGTGATTTGTATAAATCTCCCATTAGGTAGGTTGATGTTTTGTTTTGTTCATGGTTTCCTTCACTCTGCTAAGACTTTTTAATTTGATGGAATTTTACTTCTTTATTTTAGCTTTTGTTGACTTTGCCTGAGGTGACTGTTGCAAAAAAAACATTGCTAAGAGCTTCCTGCCTGTTTTCTTCTAGGAGTTTTATGGTTTCAGGTCTTAAATTCAAATCTTTAATCCATTACTAATTTATTTTCATATATGGTATAAGAAAGTGGTGCAGTTTTATTCTTTGGATGTACCCGTCCAGTTTCCCCAGCACCATTTCTTGAGGAGACTGTCTTTTCCACATTGTATATTCTTGCCTCCTTGTCCATTAATTGACTATAGAAACATGTGTTTATTACTGGGCTCTCTATTCTGTTCCATTGATCAGTGTGTTTATTTTTGTACCAGTACCATACTGCTTTGATTAGTACAGCTCTGGAGTATATCTTGAATTGTGGGATTGTGATAACTCCAGCTTTTTTCTTTTTTCTCAAGGTTGCTTTAGCTGTTTGGTATCTTTGATGGTTCTATACAAATTTTAGGATTCTTTGTTATAGTTCTGTGAAAAATACTGTTGGTATTTTGATAGGGATTGAATCTGTAGATAGCTTTGGGTAGCACAGACATTTTTAATTAAAAAATTTTTTTAATGTTTTTATTTATTTTTGAGAGAGAGAGAGAAAGAGAGCGCAAGTGGGGGAGGGGCAGAGAGAGAGAGAGACAGAGACAGACAGACAGACACAGAATCTGAAGCAAACTCCAGGCTTTGTGCTGTCAACACAGAGTCAGATACGAGTCTCGAACTCACTCACAAGCTGTGAGATCATGACCTGAGCCGAAGTCGGATGCTTAACTGACTGAGCCACCCAGGCGCCCCTGGGTGGCACAGACATTTTTAACAGTATTCTTCTAATCCATGAACATGGTATATCTTTCCATTTATTTGTGTTTTCAGTAGTTTCTGTCATCAAATATCTCAATTTTCAGAGTACAGGTGTATTACCTCCTTGATTAAATTTATTCTTAGGTATTTCTTTCTTTTAGATATAATTATAAATGGGATTATTTTCTTAACTTCTCTTGGAATTAATTATTAAGTATAAAAATGCAACAAATTTCTGGGTTTCTTAGTTTTGCATCCTGTGACTTTTCTTAATTCATTTATAGTTCTGATAGTTTTTTGGTGACATCTTTAGGGTTTTTTATATATAGCATCATGTCATCTGCAAATAGTGACAGTTTTAAGTCTTCCATTCCAATTCAGATACCTTTTATTTCATTTTCTTGCCTAATTGCTGTGGCTGGGACTTCTAGTACTGTGTCACATTAACGTGGGGAGAGTGGACAATCTTGTTTTATTTGTGATCTTAGAGGACATGCTTTCAGCTTTTCACCATTGAGTATGATGTTAGCTGTGGGTCTGCCATATATGGCCTTTATTATGTTGAGAATGTCTTCTTTCCGTATTAGTCTATGTGCCCTTTAAACCGCTGTTTTGTTGCTCTGTCCCAGGGTTGGCACTTGTGAGGGCAGGCCCCTCAGTGATATCTCCCCACACTGCCAGTCTTCACATTGGGAATGAGGTTCCATCATTATCTTGTTTCGCATGTCTTCTGCCCTTCTCTATAAGTCTCTTTTTTGTTTATTGTACAGAAGCTTTTCATTTGGTCCTCAGCTCTTCTCCAGGAGGAATTACTCCATAGGTGCATGCAGATTTTGTGTGTCTGTGGGAGGAGGTAAATTCAGCATCTTCTTGGACTGTCTTAATACTTTTTATCAGTCATTTGTGCATGTTTTATCTCCTCTAACAAGATAATAGGCTCCTTGCTTTCAGTAAATGCTTCTAAATGAGTGAATGAATGTCATTTGAATTCATAAGTTCTGCTTCCATCACTAGCATATTTTTTGATAAAATATTGCAGTATTTTATTTTATTTTATTTATTTTATTTTAACGTGTATTTATTTTACTTTTGAGAGACAGACACAGGGTGCAAGAGGGCGAGGGGCGGAGAGAAAGGGAGACACAGAATGTGAAGCAGGCTCTAGGCTCTGAGCTGTCAACACAGAGCCCGATGCGGGGCTTGAACCCATGAACCATAAGATCATGACCTGAGCTGCAGTCAGCCACTCAACTCACTGAGCCACACAGACATCCCAAATATTGCATTATTTTAAAACTGTCCTATATTGCTTAGGAAAACATCATTATATTTGTGTGCTAATAAGGGAACTGTACTAGATGATCTCTGTGGATCATTCCAGTTTCGAAGTTATACTGCCTATAATTCTAAGTGTGTGTGTGTGTGTGTACACACACAGTGTTCAAAAACTCACCCAACCCTTTATTTGCGTATCTCCGTAATTACATTTATTATACATCATTTGAAGAATTAGAGGTAAACAGTTTCATAATCATAGAGACCCAGATGTTTCGTTCATTCTCAGATTTAATCCTTTAAAAAGAAAGTGGCTAATAGCCAAGGGGAAAGAAAAACACTTACTGAGTAATATTTTTCAACTAATACACCTACAACTTTGTTGAAAGCCCAATCCATATGTGCATATTGCTGCTCATTAAAGATTATTATATTTGTGTCTTTATTTCTATTCTTAAAAATGAGTTTAAATGCTTTTTTTAAATTTTTTTTAATGTTTGTTTATTTTTGAGAGAGACAGAGATAGAATGTGAGTGGGTTAGGGGCAGAGAGACAGGGAGACACAGAATCCGAAGCAGGCTCCAGGCTCCGAGCTGTCGGCACAGAGCCCGACGTAGGGCTCGAACTCAGAGCTGCGAGATCATGACCTGAGCTAAAGTCAGATGCTCAACCGACTGAGCCACCTAGGCGCCCCGAGTTTAAATGTTTTTAAAATAGCCTTTACTGGGGCACCTGGGAGGCTCAAGTGGTTAAGTGTCTGACTCTTGATTTTGGCTCAGGTCATGAGCTCATGGTGGTGAAAATGAGCCCCACGTTGGGCTCCACACTGGGCATGGAGCCTGCTTGGGATTCTCTCTCTCCCTCTCCCTTTGCTCCTCCCCCACTCAGGTAGGTGAGCATGCACAGTCTCTCTCAAAATTACATGCATACATAAATACATAAAGCAGCCTTTACTGTTTTAGATGTTTTAGGTTTATGAGAAAATTGAGGGAACGGTGCAGACATTTCCCATATACCCCATGCTACCACACATGAATAGCCTCCCATTATCAACATCACTCACCAGAGGGGAACTTTTGGGGTTGTTTTTTTTTTTTTTAACAGAGGATGAACCTACATCAACGCATTATAATCACCCAGTGTCCACAGTTTACCTTCAGATTTGCTGTTGGTATTTTCAGTGTATGGGATTGGACAGATACATAATGATACATGCTCATCATTACTGCACCTTACAGACTGTTTTCACTGTCCTGCAAATTCCCCATCCCTGCCTGTTCATCCTTTCCTCCCCTACCCCGGCTAACCACTGTCCTTTTTATTGTCTCCATAGTTTGACTTTTTCCAGAAGGTGGTTATGTTATTGGAATCATACACTAATGTCACCTTTTCTGATTGGCTTCTTTAACTGAGTCCTTTGCATTTAAGATTCCCCATGTCTTTCCATGGCTTGATAGCTCCTTGCTGTTTAGTGCTGAGTCATATTCTGTTGTCTAATGCTCCACGCTTTATTCCTCCATCCGCCTGCTGAAGTACACCTTGGATGCTTCCCAGTGTCGACAGTTAGGAATAAAGCTGCTGTAAACATCCATGTGCAGGTTTAAGTGTAATCTTTCAAATGTCTTTCACTGTGTCGTTTACTGTGAAGTTTGCTATTCAAAGACAGTATACATATTAAAAGAATCTTTGTTATTTAAACTTTATCTTACCAAATATGCCTTTCCTTTAGTCTACCTTTAAGATTAACAGACCAAAAAGATCCCCCACTGCCACTTGCGGGTGAATAAAAACGTTTGTACTATAGAGGCTTTTCCTGTTTTTGCTATTTTATTAATTCAGACTTGAAGTAAAAGTCTGATTATCAGCCACACTTTAATTTTTAATTAATTTGAACATATGTGCATCTGTTACTGGCAAGAACTCTTCTGAAATTTTTGAATTAAAATTTAATTTTAAGAAATTAATTGAATGATAGTATTAACTTGAAATATGTATGCTTTAAATATTACTTATAACAAAAGATCACACAAGCATAATTTGTTAGCTGTGTTTAGCTAATGAAAATAGAAGGCAGGGGCGCCTGGGTGGCGCAGTCGGTTAAGCGTCCGACTTCAGCCAGGTCACGATCTCGCGGTCCGTGAGTTCGAGCCCCGCGTCAGGCTCTGGGCTGATGGCTCGGAGCCTGGAGCCTGTTTCTGATTCTGTGTCTCCCTCTCTCTCTGCCCCTCCCCCGTTCATGCTCTGTCTCTCTCTGTCCCAAAAATAAATTAAAAAAAAAAAAAAAAAAAAAGAAAGAAAATAGAAGGCAGAGATAATAAAAACATTTCATAAGGAGTAAACAAAATAAACAATGAATAATTTAAATGTACTTGATTGAAAATAGGTACTATATGAAGTGTTACTGTTTTAAAGGATAATATCCAAGAGGAAATCATTGTAGTCTGTTAAAGGGCTCTCTTTTAAGTTGTTTCTGCTTTTTAAATAAGCATATTTTTCAACTGACAGTAGGGACATAGGAACATTTTTGCTGTGGGGTAGAAGGACTAGTCAAGTGCGTTAAGATGTTAATGCAAACAGTAGGTTTGGAGAGTGTAGTTTCTCCTGTTCTACACCTGGCTGACAGGTGTAAATGCAGGGTATTACAGTGCATGAAACACAGCTTTTCTGTACAGTTATAAATTAAATAGATACAGTTTTCCCTAGGGATTATGGAGTAAATGACGTTTCTGCAAGTTTGTACCCACAACGTTACCCTGGTACCATTTCTGTGCACAAGCTGAGATGACAGACCGACTGAGACGTTACCAGGAAGGTATCCTCCTCTAAAGTCACCTGAGCACCTGCCAGGGGTATTGCAGAGAAACAAATCACTTAAGGCTCCCGAATTTATTTCCTCTGCCTCCGTTTCCTCACTTGACTATAAAACGAGTACCACACTAACTTCCAGTGCTGTCGTGAGCATAAAATGGGTTAATACAAGGAAAGCACATAGTGTTGCACAAGACTTTGTTGTTTTTGTTATTTGTTCCAAATGGTAATTTTTTACTTTACTCATATACTTGATGGTGATGTGTGTTTCATCAAATGGAGTATAAATGGATTTATAAAATGCCAGATAAGAAGAAAAGTCTGTTCAAAAACACCTTTTAACACAGAATCCTTTCTTCTTGGACGTTACCCTCCTCTCTAACGCTTGATTCAGTGAGGGGGCAAATTTACGCGGAGAGCTGGAACTGGACCCCAGCTGAGTCGCATTTCCAGGACTTGGAGGCCCTGAGGATTCCAGCCGCACACCCAGTGCTCCGTTGGTCAGCTGAGCATACTGGGGGTGACTGCCCAGGACCAGGCGAGGCGCCAGCCCACGCTCACATGCTGTGTGTTACGTTATTTTTCATCTTTTAGACATTTTATTTTGAGTGGATTTTTACCAGCAGAAGGTTGTGCAAGGAAGCTTTTTTTATGATGGATAAATATGTCAAAAAGAGTACAATAGACTTCACAGTGTAAAGTAGAAATCTCTTTTTTTTCCAGACTCTATTTCAAAGCAATTTGAAACGGCATAAGTGTCTTATTAAATGTTACTTTTGCATAAGAGTTCTTTAATAGTTTGTCTTTCAAGTTTACAGAGTTTTTAAATGGGTTTCTGTCTTCTTTTTTCCCCTCTAGAGCTGGGTAGAGAGAGCCGAGAAACAGGCTCTTCTCTCTGATACACTTGACCTGTCAGAACTGTTCCACCCAGACACGTTTCTCAACGCTCTTCGCCAGGAAACTGCACGGTAAGTGAAGGTCTCCGATTACTGTCCTTCCTTGTCAAGAAGTAAACTGACTATTGAATTAAGGGAGTCGTGTTATTTCCTAATACTTGACATTTCTTAACACAGTTAACTTTGAGTTTAAAAAGCAGTGCTTTTAATGACGATGTTTTTTATTAGAATTGAAACAGGTGAAATTTGGTTTTTAAATGTTGCTGATTGATCCGGACATGCCTTGTCTGATAGGACTGGTGGAGGTGCTATGGAGCCGTGTATAGTTAAAGGGGTCAACACGAAGTAAAAGTAAAAATGTAATTTCTCACTCACACCAGCCACATCCGGTTGCGCAGTGGCTACCACTTTGCGCTGCATGAAGATGTTTTTATTTCTGCAGAAAATTCTGTTGGACGTTGCTGACCAGGCTTCTTGGTGGGGGGCAGGATTTGGTAGTTAAGATCGAGCTCTTTTTTAAAACACACTTGGATGATTGTGTCCTGTATACACTGATTTTTTTTTTCAATAAATTAGAATGTAATAAAAGAGCTGCACGGTGGAAAAATAAACTGAACCAAATTTAGTTGTTGTTTACAGACAGACAAATTGGGGGATTTCAATTTGTAGTGCCTTAGGATCGTGGTATAAATACCAACATTTCAGCTCAACTGATAAGCATTTATGAGACACTTACCACGGGCCTGCATTTCAGAGTCACGGTCAAACGGAGACGGTAAAATAAAAACGAAAGGCCGAATGTTTAAGGGACTTGTGCTGCCTTGAAGAGGAGACTGACATTACCGGTTAACTTGACAAACTTAGTAGGAAGCCTAAGATACTGTGCATCGTTTAAGAGCTCTGATTACTTGCACATTGTGAATATTTCAATTATAGATAAATAGGGAATTATCTGTTTTCCGTTACTCTTGGTAGTTTAATTGTTGAGGATTATTTTTGCTGACATTTGACGCTTTACTTTTCCAGGGCGATGGGCTGTTCTGTAGATAGCCTGAAATTTGTAGCTTCGTGGAAAGGCCGACTGCAAGAAGCAAAGCTGCAGATTAAGGTGTTTTATTAATTTTTGATGTTTATCTAAGTCTAAAACTAATATTACCAAGTGTGACTCCAGTCTCAAACTCATTGTTCTCTTGAGTACAAGGTCAGCAGAAGTAGATTGTATTTCCTATGTGAAAAATCCAAGTTAAGATTCAGGATGAAACAACTTGTACAAAACAATCTTTTCTAATGCAAAAATAGGAATCTTAGGGACACAACATATTTGCAAATGTAACTTTTGGTATAGAATGATAAAAATCTTCAACTTCTATTGGGCTTCCTGCTCTAGAATTCAATCCAGTAAGGATTAACTCTACAATAAAGCACGTGTAAAATATTGTAATGACAAACAGACTGAGTCCTGTCCTCGGGGACTTTACAGTCGGATAGTTAGTGCAGTGTCAGTCCAGGCCGTCCGTGTTAAAGGAAAGTTAAGCCGTCTTTTGCAGCATAAACGTTCCCTGGTAGCTTTCCTGTGAAAACTCCATTACTTTTATTGTGATGAGGGTGCAACAGTAGGCAATCATTTGAATGTTCGTAAAGAAACTGGTTAAAAGTCTGCAGGGGGCCCTCTCCAAGCTCCGCCCGCCTCCCTCCACACCAGCCATGTGTCCTAGCCGACCTCTCCTGGCCCAGCCCTGCACCCTGTCTACATGCTGCTGCTGCTGACGGTCACGTGTGGCCTCTGGTTGCTCTCCACATGTGCCCCCTGGTCCTGTCTTAGGACATGTGTTCCCCACCCCCACCCCCACCCCCGGTCCCACCTTAGGACACGTGTTTCCCCCCCTCCATCCACCCTTAGGATATGCATCCCCCCTGGTCCCGCCTTAGGACACACCAGCGCTTCCCACTGTAAGTCCCCAGGATCTGTCCTAGTGCAGCACGTGTAATTCAGTTTTTCTTTTTTTTCCTCTTCATTTTTAAAGTTTATTTATTTATTCTGAGAGAGAGAGTGCAGTGAAAGGCAGAGAGAGAGAGTCAGTCAGTCCCAGGCAGACTCCATGCTGTCATCACAGAGCCTGATGCAGGGCTTGTACTCACAAACCATGAGATCATGACCTGAGCTGAAACCAAGAGTCATAGACGCTTAACCGACTGTGCCACCCAGGTGCCCCCGATTGAGTTTTTAAGTAAATTAAACCCAAGACTACAGTTCTTGGACTCAGTCAACCTTAGGCCACTGGCTTTTTGTAGGTCCTGTTTTCATTGTTGTGGTTCCCAATTTAGCAGTTTTCTTTTCATCTCACTACTACTTGGTAACATACTATAGAATTTATTTATTATGTTTGTAATCTGCTGTCTGTCTGACTCCACTGGACCATAGTCCCACGAGAGTAGTGATGTTTTCTGGTTTTGTTGTAGCCCAAATACGTGAAGC
The DNA here is from genome assembly GCF_023721935.1 of Panthera uncia. NCBI lineage: Eukaryota > Metazoa > Chordata > Mammalia > Carnivora > Felidae > Panthera > Panthera uncia. The sequence continues at coordinate 109,241,233 of NC_064808.1, read as the reverse complement.
TGTTGCCGTGGCCTAAAGGGTCCACAGTTAAGCCCTGTGGAACCGGTGGTTGGGGGCACAGGGGCGAGTGGCTGGGCTGCGGGAGGTGTAGCCACAGCTGGAAGGCTGTTGTACCTGTGCCAGAACTCTGATCGCTCACGATAAGCTAGACCTTTCTCCTCTGACTCTCCACAGATTGCTATAAAATTCTCCCTTTAAGCTGAGGAAATTAGAAGGGTTTTCTTTCCTACCATTGCATTTTATTTGAACCTTCGCCCCTAGCCTGTGTTGCTGGTGGTCATACACCTTTGCCCGGCTGTTAAGGAAAGTGGTGGGGGTGGGGGGCGGCCAGGAGCCACTCACTTGACCAGGTTGCGTGGTCTCTGGCAGCTGTGAGCCACACATACAGTATGTGACATCACTGTTCAGATATACAGCGGTATAAAAGCAAGGAAATGAGTTATACTCTGAGTCAGAGCATGTTAATATTTCCATAACTGTGTTGCCTCTGTTCTTACAAAATGGGAATAAAATATTCTATAACCAGAAAGCACCAGGCTTCTACATTATGCCTTGTAGGTTGGGGGGAAAAGGCTGATAGTTAGTGAAACAAGATTGTAATCTTAGTTTTCCAAAAAGAGTCGTGTGCCTTTAAGCAATTTTAATGGAGTAATCTGAGTCCTTGTTGTCTCGTTTATCGATGGATTTAAATAATAACTTCCTTGAAACATTCATTGTGAGGATCTCTGAAAACAGGAGGGTTTTTAAATCGTATTTTTAAGGGGATTAGTTCACTTGGAGAACTTTGGATCTGAATTGTGTTTGAGAGCTCCTGTTGCTTTGGGACCCGGTGGAGGCAGGGAGCCACGCAGGGCTGCCACTTGACTTCAGCTGCTTCCTGCTGGGTGGGGGCCGCCCAGGTACTGATCCCCTCCTTCGTCGAGCTTATGGAGAAATAGAAGTGAAAAGAAGGAAGGAATGAGACGTTTGGGTGCTAAGGTGTCCCGAGGAGACCTGTTCGCCAGAATTGGGGTTAGGAGCTTAGACACATCCTCCCCGAGTGTGAGTGGTGGGTTGTACTTGATTGGCCCAGCAGTGGAAAATCTACCACAAAAACAAAAACAAAACAAAACAAAACAAAACAGAAACAAACAAAAGAGCGCTTAAACTATTCAGATTAAGACATGTATTTAAGATAGTTTTCATTTTTCAAATAGCGCTTAATGTTACCATGCCTAGATGGTCATCTTATTATCAAGTGGACACTCTTCTTCCAAACACGGGGGGGAGTGTAAGGTAACACAGTGCTGAGTGTGGGTGTCTGCACGATTTTGTGTGTGCAAACTAATAAGGTCGTCTAAACCAGCTCCACAGGGGCGTCTGAGGGGCTCAGCCAGTTGGGTGTCCCAACTTTGGCTCAGGTCATGATCTTGCAGTTTGTGAGTTTGAGCCCCACATCGGGCTCTGTGCTACAGTTCCGAGCCTGGGGCCTGCTTCAGATTCTGTGTCTCCCTGTCTCTTTGCCCGTCCCTGCTCGTGCTTTGTCTCTCTCTTTCAGAAATAAACATTAAAAATAAATAAATAAATGAAGCTAGCTCCACAAAAATGGTTTTCCTTAAGTGATGGAAGCAGCCAGAAGTTTTAAATTGGTTTGATATTCTCATAGTATTAATGGCTTTGAATGTCTTAAATATTTCCACCAGTTTAAAGGATTTGTCATTCTTAGTTGACTGTACTGCTTAACTTGCTTTGCCAACTTAATGCTGTTTTCTCATGCTGACTGAATATAGTGGGTTAGGACTGGCCCAAATACCCTGTTCGTAAGGCTTGAGAGCTTTAACTGATACCATGCCGACAAAATCAGTGTGCTGGGATATTCTGCACTAAGTTCCATCTCCTGGTCTATCCAACCCCAGCTTTCAACCTTGTAAGGAACCTGTTCATGCTTCTTTCTGCACTACAGCTGTGTTTTCCTTCCCTCAGCTGTATCCCCCCAGCCATGTATGTATGTGTGTGTGTGTGTATATGTGTATATATGATTTTCTATTTCCTTTTTTTAACTTTATATTTTCTAATAGTTATATTAAAACAAGATGAAATTAATTTTAATACTATATTTTATTAAACCTAATATAGGTATGTGATATTTTTTCCTTAACATATAATAAATATATTTAAATTGTGAATGTTACAAATTACCCTTTTGAGCAGTTGGTCCTTTCTTTGTACAAAGTCCTTGAAATCCAGTAAATATTCTGTATTTTTATAGCACCTCTCATTTCAGACTAGGAACGTTTCAAGTGCTCAGTAGCCCCATGTGGTGTGGCTAACAATTGGATATTAGCTCTAGACAGGGAAGGTAATTTCCTAGAGAAAAATTAAAAATCCTTCTGGTCTTCAATGTTTTCCTAATTATTTTTAATATTTTCTTTTAGTAAACATTTCGAACAAATGAAATAAATCAAAGAAGGAGAATAGTAGAATTAATCTGATTATTGAAAGTTTTCAAGATTTAGGACTTTCCTTTTTAAATTTTTTTTTTTTTTTCATTTGAAGATAGTTGACATACAGTATATTAGTTGCTGGTATATGTCATAGTGTTTTGACAATTATATACAACACTAAATGCTTGCCACAGTAAGTCTCGTTGCCATCTGTCACCACACAAAGTGCAGTCTTCACTGACTATATACTCTCTGCTGTCCTTTTCATCCCCATGACTTATTTTATAACTGGAAGTTTGTACCTCTTAGTCCCTTCACCTGTTTCACCCATCCTCCCACCCCTCCCCTCTGACAACCACCAGTTTGTAATCTGTATTTATGTGTCTGTTTCTGTTATTGTTTGTTTGTTCGTGTGTTTTGTGTTTTAGGGTCCACCTGTAAGTATACTCATACGGTATTTCCCTTTCTCTGTCTGCCTTATCTCACTTAACATACATAATACTCTCTAGGTCCACCCATGTTGTCGCAAATGGCAAGATTTCGTTACATTTGATGGCTCAGTAATACTCCAGTGTGTGTATACACCACATCTTTCTCCATTCTTCTATCGATGGACATTTATGTTGCTTCCATATCTTGTCTCATGGAAATAATGCTGCAATACATGTAGAGGTGCCTATACCTTTTTGGATTAGCATTTTTGTTTTGGGGTAGTAAATACGCAGTAGAGGAGTAATTGGATTGTATGGTATTTCTAGTTCTCATATTTTGAGGAATCTTGATACTGTTTTTGATCACGGATGGAACATTTGCATTCCCACCAACAGTGTACAAGGGATCCCTTTCCTCCACATGCCCACTGACATGTATGATTTCATGACTTTTTATTATCATTATCCATTCTGACTTGGATGAGGTGATATCTCATTGTGGTTTTGACTGGCATTTTCTTGACTGGTGATGTAGAGCCTCCTTCATTTGTTTATTGGCCATCTGTATGTCTTCTTTAAAGAAATGTCTCTTCAGGTCCTCTATGCATTTTTTAGGCAGATTCTTTGGGTGTGTGTGTGTGTGTGTGTGTGTGTGTGTGTGTGTGTGTGTGTGTTGGTGTTGAGTTCTATAAGTTCTTTATATACTCTGAACATTATCCCCTTATTGGAAATATCATTTGCAAATATTTTTTCCCATTTAGTACATTGCCTTTTCATTTTGTTGATAGTTTCCTTCACTGTGGAAAAGTATTTTAGCTTGATGTCTCAATAGTATACTTTTGCTTTTGTTTCCCTAGTTTGAGTAGACAGATCCAGAAAAATGTTGCTAAGGGCAATGTCCAAAAATTTGCTGCCTATGTTTTCTTTCAGGAGATTTATGGTTTCAGGTCTTACTTTTAGGTCTTTAATTCATTCTGAGTTTATTTTTCTGTATGGCTTATAAGAAAGTGGTCCAGTTTTATTCTTTTGCATGTAGCTGTCTAGTTTTCCTACCACCATTACTAAAGGGACTTTCTCCCCCCCCCCCACTTTGTATATTATTACCTCCTTTGTCATGGATTAATTGACCACCAGAGAATGAGCTTCCTTCCGGACTCTCTATTCTGTTCCATTGTTTTGTGTGTCTGTTTTTGGGCCAGTACCATACTGTTCTGATAACTACAGCTTTGTAGTGTATCTTGGAATCTGGGATTGTGATACCTCCAACTTCATTCTTCTTTCTCAACCCATTTAGGGTCTTTTGTGGATCCATACAGATTTTAAGATTCTTTGTTCTAATTTTGTGAAAAATACGATTGGTAATTTGATAGGGATTGTGTGCATTCTGTAGATTTTTTTTAGGTAATATGGACATTTTAAAATATTCCTGGAATCCATGAACATGGAATATCTTTCCAGTTGTTTGTGGCATATTCGGTTTTTTTCATTATCATCATAATTTTCAGAATACAAGTCTTTCACCCTCTTGGCTACATTTTTTTCCTAGGAATTTTATTCTTGATACAGTTGTAAATGGGATTGTTTTCTTATTTTCTTTTTCCTGGTAGTTCATTATTATTGGATAGAAGTGCAACAAATTTCTGAATAATTTTATATTCTACAAGCTCACCAAATTCATTTATTTATTGTAAATTTTTATTATTAATTTTTTTTTTGGTGCCGACTTTAGGGCTTTCTGTGTATAGTGTCATGTTGTTTCCAAATAGTGACAGTTTAACTTTTTTTTTTTTAAACCAATTTGGATGCCTTTTGTTTGTTTTTCTTGGCTGATTGCTGTGGCAAGCAGTTACAATGCTATGTTGAATAAAAGTAGCAAGAGCAGACTTTGTTGTCTTATTCCTGATCTTAGAGGAAAAGCTCTCCATTTTCCATGATTGAGTACGATGTTAGCTGTGGTTTTGTCATATTTGGACTGTATTATGTTGAGATATATTCCCCCTAAACCCTTTGTTGAGGGTTTTTATCAGGAATGGATGTTTTACTTCGTCAAATGTTTTTTCTGCGTCTGTTGAGATGATTTCATGGTTCTATGGTTTCATGGTCCCTGAGTTGAATACCACTTGATCATGGTGAATGGTCTTTTCAATTCAGTTTGCTAATATTTTGTTGAGGAGTTGTGCATCTATGTTCATCAGGAATGTTGGTCTGTAATATTCTTTATTCTTTTTCTTGTGTCTTTGTAATGTCTCTATCTGGTTTTGGTATCATAGTAATACTAGCCTCATAGAATGAATTTAGAAGTTTTCCTTCCTGGGGCGCCTGGGTGGCTCAGTCGGTTAAGCGGCCGACTTCGGCTCAGGTCATGATCTCACGGTCCATGAGTTCGAGCCCCGCGTCGGACTCTGTGCTGACAGCTCAGAGCCTGGAGCCTGTTTCAGATTCTGTGTCTCCCTCTCTCTGACCCTTCCCCGTTCATGCTTTGTCTCTCTCTGTCTCAAAAATAAATAAAACGTTAAAAAAAATTTTTTTAAAAACAACAAAAAAACATTTAAAAAAAAAAAGTTTTCCTTCCTTTCCTATCTTTTGGAGTAATTTGAGAGGATAGATATTAACTCTTCTTTATATATTTGGTAGAATTCACCTGTGAAGACGTCTGGTCCTGGACTTCTGTTAATTGGGAGATTTTTTGGTTACCAATTCAGTTTTGTTACTAGAAAGTCATCTGGTCAGATTTCCTCTTTTTTCCGTCTTGGAAGATTTTATGTTTGTAATAATTACCATTTTTTTCTAGATTTTTCAGTTTATTGGTGTATAATTTTTCACAGTAAAATCATAATTCTTTGTATTTCCCTCATTTTTGTTTTAATTTTTCCTTAATTTCTTTTTTCTGTTTATTTCTGTTTAATTTTTTTTTCTTCTTAACATTTATTCATTTTAGAGAGAAAGAGAGAGAGCGTGAGTGTAGGAGGAACAGAAAGAAAGGGAGACACAGAATCTGAAGCAGGCTCCAGGCTCTGACCTGTCAGTACAGAGCCCGACGCAAGGCTAGAACTCATGAACTGTGAGACCATTATTAGAGTTTGAAGTTGGATGCTAAACCTACTGAGCAACCCCAATTTTTCTTTAATTTCTAATTTTGCTTGGGCCTTCTCTTTTTTTCTTAAGGAGTCCGGCTATAGGTTAATGGGTTTTGTTGATCTTTTTCAAAGAACCAGCTGTTAGTTTAGTCTTTTCTATTGTGGTTTGGTTTTTTGGGTTTTGTTTTGTTTTTGTGGGTTTTTTGTTTGTTTGCTTTCTATTTCAGTTTTCTCTCTCACCTTTATTTATTATGTCATTACTTCTAACTCTGGGCTTTGTTCCTTTTTAAGCTTTTTTAAAGTTTATTTTATTTATTTGGAGAGAGAGAGAGAGAGAGAGAGAGACAGAGAGAGAGACAGAGAGAGAGAGAGAGCACTATTGGGGGAGAGGCAGTGAAAGGGGGAAAGAGAGAGATTCACAAGCAGGCTCTGCACTGTGAGCATGGAGCCTGATTAGGGTGTCAAACTCATAAACCATGAGATTATAACCTGAGCTGCAATCAAGAGTCAGACACTTAACCGACTGAGCCACCCAGATGCCCCTTTCTTTTTAATTTTTTTAATCGTAGGTTTAAATAATTTATGTGCCTTTTCTCATTTCTTGATATACACCTGTATTACTATAAATGTAACTCTTAGAACTATTTTTGCTATATCCCAAAGATTTTGAAGCATTGTGTTCCCATTTTCATTTGTCTGTACATCGTTTTTTAATTTGTTCTTTGTAGCCTCCATGTGTATGTGGGTTGTTTTGTTGTTGTTGTTGTTGTGTTTTGGTTTTGTGTGTGTGTGTTTCTTTTCTTTTCTTTTTTTTTTTAGTTTTATTCTTGTGGTTGATTTCTAGTTTCAAACTATTTTGGTTAGAGAAGATACTTGATATGATTCAATCTTATTAAATTCACTGTGGCTTGTTTTATGGTCTAACATGTTATTTGTCCTGGAGAATGATCCATGTGCACTTGAAAAGAATGCGTATTCTGTTTTGGGACGTAATGTTCCTATATATGTGTTAAATCCATTTGATCCAATGTGTGGTTTGAAGCCACTGTTTTCTTACTGATTTTCTGTCTTATGATCTACCCATGGATGTAAATGGGATGGCTGCTAAAATTCCCTACTATTATTACTGTCAGTTTCTCTTTTTGTCTGTTAATACTTGTTTTATATATTTATGTGCTATGATGGGTGCATAGATATTTACAATTGTTATGTTGGATTGATCCTTTCTTCATTATTTAGTGCCCCTCTTTTTCTCTTCTTACATAAAGCCTATTTTGTCTGATATAAATTTTGCTAGGTTTTTTTTTTTTTTTCATTTCATTTGCATGGAATATCTTTTCCCATACCTTGACTTTTAGTCTGTATGTGTCTTTAGATCTGAAGTTAGTTTCTTGTAGGTACCATACAGATTATAGATGGCTCTGGGTTCGGGAGTAAGGGGTTTATCCCTCCAGTCATCCAGTGTCTTTTGATTGGACCATTTAGTCCACTTACATGGAAATATTTATAGGTACATACTATTACCATTTTGTTAATTGTTTTCTGATTAGTTAGTTCCTTTTTGCTTTCTTTTGGTTGATGACTTTCCTGTAGTGTTATGCTTTTCTTTCTTTCTTTTCTTGTGTATCTGTTAAAAGTGCTTCATTTGAGGTTGCCATGTGAGGTTCTTCTATAACATTCTATGTTTATGGTAGTCTGTATTAAGTTGATTATCAGTTAAGTTCAAACACATTCTCAAAGCACTACGTTTACTCCTCCCCATATATATATATATATCATATATATATATGATATATATATATATATGATATATATATAATATGATAATGATATATATATATAATGATATAATATTTTATCTTCTTATTTTGTGTGTCCTGGCACTAATTTTTGTAGATATGATTTATTTTACTACTTTTGTTTTTTAACCTTCACACTAGCTTTATAAGTGAGTGATCTACTTCCTTTACTATGTTTGAATTTGCCAGTGGAATTCTCCTTCTATCATTTTCTTCTAGTTTTTGGCCTTCTTCTTCTTTTAAAGAAGTCCCTTTAACAATTCTTATAGGGCTGTTTAGTGGTGACAAACTGCTTTAACTTTGTCTGCAAAACTCTTTATGTATCCTTCCATTCTGAATGATTCCTTTGCCATTTATTCTTATTTATTCTTGGTTGTAGATTTTCTTTTTCTTTTTCCCAGCCTTTTGAATATATCATGTTACTGCTTACTGGCCTACAAAGTTTCTGCTGAAAAATCTGCTGATAGCCTTATGGGGTTTCCCTGGTATGGAACTAGTTGCCTTTCTCTCCTGCTTTTCAGGCTGTCTCATGTTTAATTTTTGACGTGTGAATTCTAGCGTGTCTTGGCGTGGACCTTCTTGGGTTTGTCTGATTTGGGCCTCCTGAGCTCTGTGAACCTGGATGCCTTTTTCCCCAGGTTAGGGAACTTTTCAACTATTATTTCTTCAAAGAAATTTTCTGTCTCCTCTCTCTCTCTTCTTCTGGAACACTATATCGTGAACGTTAGTATGCTTGATGTTGTCCCAGAGGTCCTAACCTATTCTCCATATTTTTGGTAGTTTTTTTCTTGTTTCTGTTTAGCTTGACTTCCACCAACCTGTCTTCCAGGTTGTTCACCCATTCTACATCCTCTGTTCTGCTGTTGATTTACATTAGTGTATTTTTTATTTCATGATTGTATTCTTTAGTTCTCACTGGTTCTTTTTTTATATTTTCTATCTCTTTGAAGTTTTCACTGAATTTCTCCACTCTTCTCTCAAGTACAGTATGTATCTTTATCGCCCTTACTTTGAACTCTTCATCAGGTGGATTTCTCATCTCTGTTTCATTTTGTTCTTCTTCTGTGGTTTTGTCACTCTTTCTTTTGGAACATATTTCTTTGTCTCCTCATTTTGTCTGTTTTTGTTTCTTTGTATTATGTTGGTCACTTATGTGTCCCAGTCTCGATGGTAGTGGCCTTACTTAGAAAGCATCCTGTGTGGCTCGGAAGCACCATCCCTTTGTCACCAGATCGGATACTCCAGGAGTATCTGTCGTGTGGGTTGCGTGTGCCCACCTCCTAGGACTTGGCAGCTGTGCCAAAGAGGAGGGCCGGCCTCCCGCCCTCTGCCCGCAGTGTGTGGCTCTGACTACTCCAGGTACGCTGGTGGCAGGGTCGCCTCTAGCATAGCTGTTGAGGGGTCCGTATGCACTGCGGGAGGAGCGATGTTGGGTGGGGCTGGGTGCCTCTCCCTGCCACGTCTGGAGGAAGTCGCCTTCAGAGGGCTCTGGTCCTGGCCCAGGTTGGCACCAGGTGTGGCAGGGCAGCAGGGTCTTGGGGGGATGCTGAGACCGCCGACCTGGGTCTAGCAGGTGGCAGCAACTTGAGAGGCGTCCCTGCGAGGGCTGGTCTGCCGGGGAGAGCCGGGCTGAGGCAAGCAGAGCCACCAAGGTATATGGAAGTGTCACAGCTGCTTTCTGCTAGCATTGGGCCAACGTGGCTGATGGGGAGCAGGTAAAATGGCCCCCGTGAGTGCTTCTGTTCCCGGAGAAAGTTCCCACCGATTCATGACCCTCCAACACGTGCCCTACAATTACTCAGTAAATCTCCTGGACATACACACCACACACTTCTCCAGCCTCCGCTTCTGCGCTGGGTCTCGGCTCACAGTGTATGCTGGCCCTTTAAGAATGGAGTCTTTCTTTCCCACCACCTTCTGGCTCTCCCAGAATTAAGCCCCACTGATTTTCAAAGCCAGACGTTTTGGGGTCTCATCTTTCCAGTATAGGCCCCTGGGGGGTGGTGCCTGATACGGGCTTGATCCCCTTGCTGTCCAAGAGGAGCTCTATGCCCATGGCCTCCCACCTGCCTGCGGCCACGACACCAAGGTTTGCTTCCTGCTCTTCTCCACGTGGCTTTTTCTATGTATCTTGAGCCTCGGACGAGCACGTCTGCTGGTCTTTACTTTCAGAGTAGTGTTTTATGTAGTTATGGCCTTGGTGCCTCCGTGGGAGAGAGGTGACTTCTCTCCCCAAATGAGTTAAAATAAAATACAACTCTTGGTGGGGAAGAGAGAAAGTAGGCAAAGGATTTCAGTAGGCAGCTTACGTGAAGAGCAAGAAGATATGGCGAATAAACGTAAAGTACTCGTTTCCACTGGTAATCAGAAAATGAAATTAAATCTAATATATTGGCAAAATTCATAAATGTCAACAGACCAAGTATTGGCAAGGGTGTGGCACAGTATAAATCTTAAGCAGGATAAGTTAACCATAGGTGATTAACATGATTTTGGGGAAACAGTTTGACAATATTACAAAAAATTGAGAATGACCATACACTTCACCTTAGCAACTTTATTGCGTGCGGTCAGATTTATGCAGATGTGGTTAAGGAGATATGTACCATCATGTTTATTGGAGTGTTTACTAGTAAACAATTAGCAGCGACTTAGATGTTCATCAGCAAAAGAATGAATCATTTGTTGAATGTTGACACAGCAGACATTCTGCAGCTGTTAAAAGTGAAAGAACAAAATGAATGCACCTAGACCAGGGATGAACAAAAAGAGCAGATTGCAAATTCTGTATAACATACAGATTGCAAACCTGAGGAACTACCATTTATTTCTTATGGCTACATGTATATTTAACAATGATGTAGAGCTAAATTCCAGATAATGATGAGGTCATGTAAGGGCAAAAGAAGAACAGGAAAGGCAAAGTATGTAGACAGGACTTCAACCATGTCTGTTACAGTTTACGTGCTTAGAAATACGGGACAACCATGGCAGTATGTTAATGTCCAATAACACCGAGTCATAGGAACATGCATATTTAAAAATGTTTTTCTGTGTGTTTGAAATATTTTATTAAGATTTTTTTAACGTTTATTTTTAAGAGAGAGAAAAGGGGAGAGAGAGAGAGAGAGAGAGAGAGAGAGAGAGAGAGAGAGAATCCAAAGCAGACTCCATGCTCCCAGCACAGAGCCTGATGTGGGACTCAGACTCACAAATGGTGAGATCATGACCTGAGCCGAAATCAAGAGTCAGCCACATAACTGACTGGGCCCCCCAGACACCCTGAATACTTTTATTTTTAAAAGGGGAGCATTCTGGCAAGTAAATCCATATAATAACTTATCAAAATAAAATCTGTTTTAATATCAAATTCGCCATTAAGTCCAAGATAAATTTAAGTTCAAGTCAGAAGTATTCAAGAAATTCAGCATCACATATGAAACAAATTAATAGCTTTAATTCTGTTTTTAGTGAACTGTTAGTAACTCCTTTTGAGGTGAGAAACTAAGAGTTAGGGGTGCCTGGGTGGCTCAGTTGGTTGAGTGTCCAGCTCTTGTTTCAGCTCAGATCATGATCTCATGTTGCGTGAGTTCAAGCCCCACATCAGGCTCTGTGCTGACAGTGTGGAGACTGCTTGGGATTCTCTCTCTCTCTCTCTGTCTCTCTCTCTGTCCCTCCCACACTCTCTGTCTCTTTCTCTCTCTCTCTTGCTCTCTCAAAATAAATAAATAGACTTGAAAAAAAGAAGGTAAGAGTTAAATGAGATCTTATGAGTAGCCCCTTTTTTTTTTTTTTAAGTTTATTTTTGAGAGAGAGAAAGAGAGAGGGCACAAGCAGGGGAGGGGCAGAGAGAGAGGGAGACACAGAATCCGAAGCAGGCTCCAGGCTCTGAGCTGTCAGCACAGAACCTGACCTGGGGCTTGAACTTACAAACTGTGAGTTCATGCCCTGAGCCAAAGTCGGATGCCCAACTTACTGAGCCACCCAGGTGACCCACAGGTAGCCCTCTCAAAGTAGATTGGGGTCTTGGTAGTCAGTACTTATGCCTGATCTACACTAACCCTTACATGGTTTTGAAACTAAACCAAATCAAATGTGTATGGGGGTGTTTTTTTTTTTTTAATTTCTGTTTTCTAATTGCCTCTCTCTTTTTAGATGTTTTAATCGGAGTTTCCAGTGTAAATAACATTTTTGCATGTAAATATTTTCTTTGTTGTTAAACAACTTTCTGTTAAGTTGAAACCTATGCATTTATAAACAAAAGTAAAGAAAATCATTTAATGACAAGAAATGTACATTTAGATGCCTTTCACTTAATATTTGGGTTTCGCTCAAATAGTACATTGGCACAGATGTCAGGAGGTAGCCTCAACAATGTGGCTGTTTAAATTGAGTGTAAACAAAAAGGTTTGATCTCGATAATAATTGATAATTATTTCTTTCCCTTTAAGAGGGATGTGTCCTGCAAGAATAAGGCATTAATGGCTAAAACAGACTTCTGGCAAACTTTTATTAGAAAGTATGAAGTGTGGAGGCGCCTGGGTGGCGCAGTCAGTTAAGCATCTGACTCCTAATTTCACCTCAGGTCATGATCTCAAGGTTCGTCAGGTCGAGCCCCACATTGGTCTCTGCACTGACAGTGCGGTGCAGGCTCAGGATGTTGTCTCTCTGCCCCTCCCCCACTCATGCACACTCACTCTCAAAATAAACCTTAGGAAAAAAACAAGTAAAAATGAAGTATGAAGTATACACCCATACATAAGTACAAATAGCACTTAATACTGTTTATCATTTAGTGGAGGAGATGAAGAGTGGAAACAGCGCTGATTCAATTAGAAGGCGTGCTCTGACGTGTCACCTAACTCAGCATAAATGAAGTGATGGAATACATTCAGTTATCTAGAATAAGTGTGGAAAATACTGTGCAAAATTAAATATTCTAGACAAAAGCTTTTTCACTGGAAATTATCCAGATTTTTCTCAAGCCTTTGTCTCACCTAAATGGATATATCTGTATAAAATAATTCCAAATTTCTAAAAATTAAAAGATTAATTGGGTTAAGTAAACAATAGTAGCTGATACTTATTAAGTACTTAATCTGCATCAGAAAGTTTTTGAAATATTTTAAATATATTATTAGAGGGGAATTCTCATTTCCCATTCCTGTTGGGCTTTTTCCCCTGTGGAGGAGTATTTACTAGTACTCGTACTCCTAGATTCTCTCTCTGCCTTCTCTCTCGCTCTTCCCCTTCCCAGGAAAGGAGTTAGTCTCTCTGCCCTGGGTCGCTGACTCAAACTGAGTATCACATACTGTGTCTTCCTTGTGGTTTTCTCTTGGGTATAACGTTCTGTTCTGCTCCTTGGGGGCCATCTCCGCGGCTGGGTCCTTAGCTCAGTACTCTTGTAAATAGAAATTAAGCCTCCTGAATTCTTTTTTTCGTGTGTGTGTGTGTGTGTGTGTGTGTGTGTGTGTGTGTGTGTGAGAGAGAGAGAGAGAGAGAGAGAGAGAGGGAGAGAGAGAGAGAGAGAGAGAGAGAGAGAGAGAATATAATTTATTGTCAGGTTAGCTAACATACAGGGCATAGAGTGTGCTCCTGGCTTCAGGAGTAGATTCCCATGATTCATCATTCACATACAACACCCAATGCTCCTCCCAACAAGTGCCTTCCTCAGTGCCCATCCCCCACTTGCCCTCTCCCCCTCCCTCCCCCATCAACCCTGTTTGTTCTTTGTATTTAAGAGCCTCTTATGGTTTGCCTCCCTCTCTGTTTTTATGTTATTTTTGCTCCCTTCCCTTATGTTCATCTTTTTCTTTGACATTTATTCATTTTTGACAGACATAGATAGAGTGTGAGTGGGGGAGGGGCAGAGAGAGAGAGAGTCACAAAATCCAAAGCAGGCTCCAGGCTCTGAGCAGTCAGCACAGAGCCTGACATGGGGCTGAAACTCACAAACTGTGAGATCATGACCTGAGCTGAAGTAGGACGCTTAATTGACTGAGCCACCCAGGCGCCCCTCATCTGTTTTGTTTCTTAAATTCCACATGAGTGAAATCGTGATATTTGTCTTTCCCTGACTTAATTTCGCTTAGCATAATGCACTCTAGTTCTATCCACGTTGTTGCAAATGGCAAGATTTCATTCCTTTTGACTGCCGAGTCATACTCCATTGTGTATATATATATATATATATACACATATCTTCTTTATCCATTCTTCCATCGATGGACATTTGGCCTCTTTCCATACTTGGGTTATTGTTGCTAGTGCTGCTTAAACATTGGGGTGCCTGTGCCCCTTCAAAACAGCATACCTGTATCCCTTTGGATAAATTCCTAGTAGTACAATTGCTGGATCATGGGGTAATTCTGTTTTTATTTTTTTGAGGAACGTCCACAGTGTTTCCCAGAGTGGTTGTGCCAGCTTGCATTCCCACCAGCAATGCAGAAGAGATCCTCTTTCTCCATATCCTTGCCAACATCTGTTGCTTCCTGAGTTGTTAATGTTAGCCACTCTGACGGGTGTGAGGTGGTATCTCATTGTGGGTTTCATTTGTATTTCCCTGATGATGAGTGACATTGAGCATCTTTTCATGTGTCTGTTGGCCATCTGGATGTCTCCTTTGGAGAAGTGTCTATTCATGTCTCGTGCCCATTTCTTCACTGGATTGTTTTTCAGGTGTTGATTTTGATAAGTTCTTTATAGATTTTCGATACTAACCTGTATCCAGTATGTCATTTGCAAATATCTTCTCCCATTCTGTCCGTTGCCTTTTAGTTTTGCTGATTGTTTCCTTGGCAGGGCAGAAGTCTTTTATTTTGATGAGGTTCCAGTAGTTCATTTTTGCTTTTATTTCCCTTGCCTCTGAGACGTGTAGAGTAAGAAGTTGCTGTGGCTGAGGTCAAAGAGGTTACTGCCTGTGTTCTCCTATAGGGTTTTGATGGTTTACTCTCTCACATTGAGTCTTTCATCCATTTTGAGTTTATTTTTGTGTGTGGTGTAAGAAAGTGGTCCAGATTCAATATTCTACATGTCGCTGTCCAGTTTTCTCAACCCCATTTGCTGAAGAGACTTTTTTCCATTGGATATTCTTTCTTGCTTTGTTGAAGATTAGTTGACATATAGTTGTGGGTCCATTTCTGGATTCTCTATTCTGTTCCATTGGCCTCTGTGTCTGTTCTTGTTAAGCTTGCTGAATTCTTGATTTTAATATTAGGAATCCACTTGCCCAGAGACTTATTAGATCCTCCACGCTGTCTTTTTCAGTAATAAGGGAAATATTTGGGGCCTGCTTCTTTCACTCCTTTCTTTAAAGAATAACTGTATTTGAGGGGCGCCTGGGTGGCTCAGTCGGTTAAGCGTCAGGCTTCAGCTCAGGTCACCATCTCGCGGTCCCTGAGTTCAAGCCCCACTTCGGGCTCTGGGCTGATGGCTCAGAGCCTGGAGCCTGCTTCCGGTTCTGTGTCTCCCTCTCTCTCTGCCCCTCCCCCGTTCATGCTCTGTCTCTCTGTGTCTCGAAAATAAATAAACGTTAAAAAAAAAAAAAAAAGAATAACTGCATTTGAAGCAAGGGTAGCATTTGTTGATATCATTCCGATCCCTAATATGTTTACATTATTTCATTCTAGGCAATGGGGAGGTCTTTGAATTTCACAGATGGACTTTAAATTCCATGACAGGGTAATCTGAGCGGGTGTGGAGAGAAAAGGAAAGATTTCGAAGGTGTTGATTGCAGGTGGCGGGCATGGGCAGTTTGATGGCATGTGGGAGCGTTGGGGGAGTTAAGGACGTCTGTCGGAGGCCCATGAGGAGCCGCAGGCTAGGGAGGGGTAGGCTCCGGAGAGGCCTGTTTCTCAGCAGCCCTTCCTGATGAGGAGAGAAACAGCAAGAGTTTCTATCCCCGTATACTCATCTTACATAGTCAGCTTGTGGCACCGTCAGTGGGAAGTGTGTTGACAAATTTCTAGGCAGACTAATGGAGCTTGAAACTTGATGGAATTTTTACAAGAGGCCTTACCTCTTACCTAGGTGGAGGTCTTACCTGGAGAGGTTCTAGCACTGAAATTAGCGGGTACTCTCAATTTTAATTAACATTTTTTCAAGGCCAACATGCTTTACCAGCTCTTAAAGTAGCCTGTACATCATCACGTCAATGCTGTTGGAGAATATTAAAGTTAGGCGTTCCGTAATTCTGTCGTTACTCCAGCTCTCGCGTTAGCAAACACATCGTTCATCTTTCTGTGGAACGGCAACTGTGCTGTAAAATTAGCTGTTCAAAACTGTTGGTCAAGGCGTCTGCTAGTGTCTCCCCACACCTCCACCACTCCCTAAAATACACACTCCACCAGCGCAAAGTGTTGTCATGACTCTAAATTCTAGAGCACTTTCATTTAACATGTTGAAACATGTTTAAT
Source organism: Panthera uncia (assembly GCF_023721935.1). Classification (NCBI taxonomy): domain Eukaryota; kingdom Metazoa; phylum Chordata; class Mammalia; order Carnivora; family Felidae; genus Panthera; species Panthera uncia. The sequence goes on along the minus strand of NC_064808.1, from coordinate 109,225,089 downwards.
GGTATTTGACACTAGCCATTAGGGCAGGTTGAGCACTCATTTAACATGTTGAAACTCTGTCACACTCGTAAGATTGTTTTGTATTTTCTGAGACTGTAGGTGTGGCTCTGAACACAAAATACTGATTTTAGATTTGATGTCTTTAAAAAACTCAGGGTAGATTCACAGTGCAGAAACTAAAAGAATGAATACTTTTGAAGAAGAAATATGGAACAAATATTACCAAAAAAGTATATTTCTAGTTTCATAATTTCCTAAATGTACACAAAGGTTAATTTAGAGAAAAAGATTACCTTTTTTTTTTAAGTTTACTTACTTTGAGAGAGAAACAGAGAGAGAGAGAGTGCTTGCACACAAGTTGGGACAAGCAGAGAGAGAATCCCAAGCAGGCTCCACACCATCAGCACAGATCCTGACACAGGGCTTGGTCCCACGAACTGGGAGATCATGACTGGAGCCAAAATCGAGAGTCAGATGCTTATTAACTGGCTGAGCCACCCAGGTGTCCCTAACTCTTTTTTATTCTCTCAGCTCTGCATGGCATGTCTAAAGTGTTTTTCATTCAACTTTCTGACTTTCGTTCTGTTCTTTTAAAAATGACGTCAGAATTCCAAGCAGGGAGCACATAATCTCCTTTAATTGTGCTTTTATTTCACCCTCTTGGAGAAAGAGTAACTTTTTGGCATTTTCCGTTATATTTCTATTAACCTAATGCCCACATACCTGCAGTTGTAACTAATGACATTTGTATTTTTTTTCTAAACGATCTGCTCAATAAATAATAAAGTATCCACTAAAATCGAGAATTCAGTCTACAGCGAGATCACTGTGAACACCGGTCTGGGTCTTCCCGTTTTTGTTCTCAGATTTAATACCCTTATCTCTGTTTTCATAATACTTGGCATCCATGGTCATTAGAATGCGGTGACCTGAAGTTTCCGGCTGTGATCTCACAGCTTGTTGTTTCCCCACAGATGGGCGGCTTGCTGCTGGAAGGCTGCAGCTTTGACGGGAGCCGGCTTGCTGAGAACCAGCACGACTCTCCCAGCGTGTCGCCCGTCCTCCCTTGCTGTGTGGGCTGGATCCCCCAGGTAAGGCGCCTCTGCCTTCGTGATGGCATAGTCTTGTCTGTGTATTGTCTCTTTACTTTCTGACCTCACCTGCACTGCAACGGATTTCTAGTCAAGATATTGTGCCATTTATCATTTTTACAATGTACAGGACATTTTTAAATCTTTATTTTGTTATAGAAAGAATGGCAATATAGTTTTTAATTTCTAAATCACATATATCCTGGTAAGAAAAAGCCTTTAGTGATCATGTGGATTGCCACGTGTTGTTCGTGTGTGGTCACAGTTAGCCATGCGGTGGCTAACAGTGTCGGCAGGTTCGTACACATCTGATTTCGGTCACACGGTGTCACCATGCTGGGCGTAGGCACGTGAAGAAAGCAGTCCTTTTTTGTAAATTGAAGTACAGTTGACACACCATGTCACATTAGTGTCAGGGGTGCAACACAGGGGTTCAACAGGTCTGTGCTGTGTCCCCCACGAGTGTAGCTGCCATCTGTCCCCACGCAGCATAGAACACCATCGACTATACTCCCTGTGTTGTACCCTTTGTCCCCATGACTGATTCATCCCAGAGCTGGAAGCCTGTACCTCCCACAACGCTCCACCCATTCTGTCCATCCCCCATACCCTCTGGCCACCACTGGATTTTCTTCTGTGTTTACGGGTCTGCTTCCGTGTTGTTTATTGGTTTGATTTGTTTCTTAGATTCCACATAGAGTTGGAATCCTATGGTATTTGTCTTTCTCTGACTTACTTCACTTAGAGTAACACTCTCTTGGTTTATCCATATTGTCACAAATAGCCAGATCTCATTCTTTTTCAGGACTGAGTAATCTGTTCTCTGTGTGTGTCTGCACATACACACTCTCCATTCATACACTCTGCTGCGTCCACTCGTGTCATCTCTCAGGAGACACCGAGGTTGTATCCTCATCTTGGCTATTATAAATTATGCCACAATAGAGGGGTATATTTATCTTTTCAAATGAGTATTTTTGTTTTTCTTGGGTAAATATGCAGTAGTGGAATTACTGAATAGGTATGGTATTTGTACTGTGAGGTTTTTAAGTAACCTCCGTACATTCTCCACGGTGGCTGCCATCTGAATTCCCACCAGCTGAGCACAAAGGATCCTTTTTGTGCACATTCTCAGCAACGCTTGCTATCCCTGGTCTTTTGACACTAGCCATTAGGGCAGGTGTAAGCTGGTAAGTCCCTGTGCTTCTTTGAGGTTAGTGATGCTGAGCATCTTTTCATCTGTATGTTTTCTTGGAAAAATGTCTACTCAAGTCCTTGGCCTAGTTTGTAATCAGAGCATTTGTTTTTGGCAGGGGAGTTGACTTGTGTAAGTTCTTTACATATTTTGGATATTAATCCTTTATCAGATATGTAATTGCAAATACCTTCTTTCATTCAGTAGGTTGCCTTTTCGTTTTGTTGATGGTTTCCTTGCTGTATTAAAGCATTTAATTTTGGTGTGGTTCCAATACTTCATTTTTGCTTTTGGTTCCCTTGCCTGAGGAGACATACCTAGAAAAAGGTTATGGCCCATAACACCGAGCTTACTACCTGTGTTTGCTTCTAGGAGTTATATGGTATCAGGTTTCACATTTAAGTCATTGATCCATTTTAAGTTTATTTTTGTGTGTGGTGTAAGGAAGTGGTCCAGTTTCATTCTTCTGCAGGTAATGGTCAGTTTTCCGAGCACCCTTTATTGCCTCAATTGTTATTTAATTGTGTATTCTTTTTAATGGGTTGACCATATGAGCTTGGGTTTGTTTCTGGGCTTTCTTTTCTATTATCTGTGTGTCTCCTTTTATGCAAGTTCCATACTGTTCTGATCACCACAGCTTCGTAGGTTATCTTGGAATCTGGGAATGTGACACCCCCAACTTGGTTCTTCTTTCTCAAGATGGCTTGGGCTATTTAGGGTCTTTTATGGGTCCATACAGATTTAAGGATTCTTTGTTCTAGTTCTCTGAGAAATGCTGTGGGTACTTTGATAGGGATTGCATTGAATCCACAGATTGCTTTGAATGGTGTGGACATTTTAGCAACATTAATTTTTCCACTTCTCGATCTGGATATGTTAACACTGGTTTGTGTTGTCTTGCATTTATTTCATCAGAATTCTGTACTTTTAGGTTACTGGTATTTCACCTCCTGGGTTGTGTTTTCTTGGTGCTTTTTTCGTGTTGGTACAACTATAAATGGAATGTTTTACTTAGTTTCTCTGCTCTTTTGTTAAGAGTGCATAGAAACGCAACAGGCTTGTGTATATTGATTTTGTATCTTGCAGCTTCACTGAATTGATTTATTTTAATGGTATTCGGTGGAGTCTTTAGGGTTTTCTACATGCGGCATCATGTCATCTGCCAACACTGACAGTTTTAGTTCTTTACCCCTTTGGATGCCATTTCTTTCTGTTGTCTGTTATGTCTCGGACTTCCAGTGTGACTTTGAATACTTGTGGTGGGAGTGGACTTCTTGTCTGGTCCTTGATCGTCAAGGAAAAGTCTTGTTTTTCACTACCGAGTATGGTTAGCTCTACGCTTGTCCTTCACGGCCTTTATTATGTTGAGGTATGTTCCCTCTAAACCCTTTTTGCCGAGAGTTTTTATCATGAGTGGATTTGAAATTTTTTTGCTTTTTTGGCACAAATGAGATGATAATGTGATTTTTATCCTTAACTTTGTTAATGTGGTCTATGACACTGAATGATCTGCAGATCATCGAACCATCCTTATGTCCCTAGAATAAATTCCACTCGATTATGGTGAATGATCCTCATAATTTATTGTTGAATGTCCTTTGCTGATATTTTATTGAGGATTTTTGCTCTATATTCTTCGGGCTTATTGGTCTGTATTTCCTTTTTTTTTTTTTTTTTTTTTTTTGGTAGTGTTTTTGTCTGATTTTGATGTCAGAATAAGGGTTTTGTACAATGAATTTGGAAGTTTTCCTTCCTCTTTGATTGTTTGGGATAGTTTAGGGAGTGTAGATATTAAGTCTTACCTAAATGTTGGGTAGATGGGGCACCTGGGTGGCTCAGTCGGTTGAGCGTCCGACTTCAGCTCAGGTCATGATCTCACAGTCCATGAGGTCGAGCTCTGTGCTGACAGCTCAGAGCCTGAAGCCTGCTTCGGATTCTGTGTCTCCCTCTCTTTGAACCTCCCCTGCTTGTGCTCTCTCTCTCTTAAAAGTAAGCATTAAAAAAATTTAAATGCTTGGTTGAATTTATTTGTGAAGCCATCTGACCCTACACTTTTGTTTGTTGGGAGTTTGGGATTACTGATTAAATTTGATTATTAGTATTCAGTCTGTTCAGATTTTCTATTTTTTCTCGATTCATTCTTGGAAGATTTTATGTTTCTAGGAATGTCTCCATTTCTTCTAGATTGTCCAGTTTGGTGGCATGAAATCTTTCCTAGTAGTGCCATATCATCCTGTGTGTTTCTGAGGTGCCACGTGTTACTTGGGTCTCACTTTGGACTTTGTGTATTCGGGTCTTCTCTGTCTTCTCTGGGTGAATTTGGTGAAGGGCATGGCAGTCTTGTTTATGTTTTCAAAGAACCAACTCTTGCTTTCACTGCTCTTTTCCATGTTTTTTACTATTTATTTCATATATTTCTGCTCTCATCTTTTTTTCCTTCTACTAATTTAGGGTTTTGTTGTTTTGTTTTTAACAGTTCTTCAGATGTAAGATTAGATTAGTTGAGGTTTTTCTGGTTTCTTGAGGCAGGCTTGCATCAATATACATTTCCCTCTTTTACAGCTGCTTTGGTTGTGTGCCAGTGTTTTTGGACTGTTGTTTTTTCATTTTCCTTTGTCACCATGAGTTTTTTATTCCTTTTAGATTTTGTATATATAAAATTATTATATGTTATATTGCACGTATATTACATATATGTAATATTCCTTTTATATTTTTATTTATTTATTTATTTATTTTTGAGAGCATGAGCAGTGGGAGGGGTGGGGGGGAAGCACACAGAATCCCAAGCAGGCTTTAGTGAGTTGTCAGCACAGAGCCGGACGCGGGGCTCGAACCCATGAACCGTGAACTCATGACCTGAGCTAAAGTTGGACACTTAACCAACTGAGCCCCCAGGCACCCCCATTCCTGTCAGATTTCTGCATTGACCTGTTGGTTGTTTAGTAGCATGTGGTTTAGCTTTTTTTTTTTTTTTTTCCATATTTTTTTCAAATTTTTTCTTATAATTTCTAGTTTCATATCTTTGTGGTCAGAAAAGAAGCTTGATATGATTTCACTCTTCTTTACTCTATTTAGACTTGTTTTGTTGACTAACAGGTGATCTCTTATAGGGAAAACTCCATGTCCACTTGAAAAGAATGTGCATTCTGTGGTTTTTGTGTGGAATGTTCTGAATATATCTGGTCTAATGTGTAATACAAGGAAATGGTTTTCTCATTTGTTTTTTGCCTGGATAATTTCTTTGTTGAGGAAGACAGTGTGTTAAATTTCCCTACTATTATTGTATTATATCTGTTAATATTTGCTTTGTATTTAGATGTACAAATGTTGAATGCCTAGATATTCACACTTGTTAAATGCTTTTGTTAGATTGATCCTGTTATCATTCTACAGTGCCCTTCCTTGCCTGGTTACAATCTTTGTTTTAATTTCTGTTTTGTCTAGCATACATATTGCTACCTCAAGGTTTTTTTTTATTCCATTCTCATGAATTATCTTTTTTCCATGTCTTCATTTTCAGTCTCTGTATGTCTTGGGGTCTAAAGTGAGTCCCCCACAGGCAGCAGATGGATGGGTCTTGTTTTGTTATGCATTCATTCACCCCATGTCTGTTGATGGAGCATTTAGACTATTTCCATATAAAGTAATTGTTGATGAGAATTATTGGCATTTTGTTCATCATTTTCTGGTTGTTTTTGTAGTTCTTCCTTGTTTCTTTCATCATCTCTTGCCCTATTTCCTAGTGATAGATGACTGTCCATAGTGTTCCACTTGACTTTCCCTTTTAGTGTATCTGTTGTACATTTTTGTTTTGTAGTTATCATGAGGTTTATATATAGGATGCTAAGAATATAGCAGTCTGTTGTGTGTTGCTGGTCACAAAGTTTGAATACTTTTTAAAAGAACTTCATTTTTACTATCTCTTTGATTTTGTAAGTCCCTTAACACTAATTTTTAAAATAATTGATTTTCCTATTTTTAATCTTTATACTGGCTTTTTAAGTGCTTGCTCTCCTACCATTACTGTATGTTTGCTGGTACGGATAAAATTTTTTTCCATTCATCATTTTTGTCTGATTATGGCCCTTCGTTTTCCCCGTAAACTCTTTATCTCTCCTTCAATCTGAATGGTAAACTTGAAGGGGAGGTATTCCTCTAGTGTTTTTACCTTTTGTCACTTAGACTGTATCGTGCACCTCCCATGTGGCCTGCAGATTTCTGTTGAAAAGCCAGCTGATAGCCTTATGGGGTTTCCCTGTCTGTAACGAGTTGCTGCTCTTGTGCTCCTTTAAAAATTCTCTCTTTATATCTAATAGTCATTATTTTAATTGTTGTGTTTCATGATGTGGACCTCCATGGGTTCATCTTGTTTGGAACTTTCTGGGCTTCCTGAACATGGATGTCTGTTTCCTTTCCCAGGTTAGGGAAATTTCTAGCTACTACTCAGATCAGTTTTCTCTTCCTTTCCCTCTCTCCTCCTCTGGGACTCCTGTAATACACGTGTTGTCTAAGAGATCCCTTACTTCATCCTCATTTTGCTGTGCAGCTTGGGTGTTTCCATCACCCTGTCTTCCAAACAGCTGATCCATTATTCTACATCCTCTAATCTTTTGATTCCCTCTGTAGTTTCATTTCAGTTATTGTGTTCTCCCTTTCTGACTGGTTCTTTTTCATATTTTCTCTTTGTTGAAGTTCTCCTGGAGTCCATTTCCTCTCCTCTTTGACCATTGCTTTCACCTCTATTGGTCACCGTGCTTACCTTCACTCCATGTAGTCCTTCTCTGAGGTTTGCTCTTGTTTTTTCATTCAGAGCATATTCTTCTGTTTCCTCATTTTACTTGATTGTGTGTGTTCCGGCAATTAGGCAGACATCTATTTCTACTCAATGTGAACGGTCTGTGTGTGCTCATCCCCTGGGTAGACTCTGTGTGACTGGGGCTGGGGCTTCCCTCGTGGAATGGCCACAGCTAATGTGGCCAAAGGCTGGGCCCGTCCCAGCACTGTTCACATAGAGGGTGCCCTGGCAGGACAGCTGGAGTGTCACCGGGCAGTCTATACCAGTGCATGCCCTGACACATCATCTGGAGCTGAAGTGGTGCAGGCCTGGGGTGTGTCACCATGGGGCCACAGCTGGGGCTGTAGTGAGTGCTGACAAGGGGTGTCCCAGTGTGGGCTGGCATCCCAGGGCTCACTGAGGCACCCTGTTCCCGTCTCCTCCAGCAGGGTGGAGGGAAACGAAATCAGTCATGATCACCAGCCTCTCCATCCCAGAGAGAGTTCCAGAAGCCCCCCCAACCCCCCAATTCAGCAGACGTCGTCGTAAGGGCTGGATCTTTTATATTCTAGTTGCTCTTTTAAACTGTAGTTTTCTCTATGAGCTGGGAGGGGCTAGGGGCCCGGGGCTCGTTGGGCAGCGCCCGGCCATGGCACCAGACCTTGGCCTCGCTGTGCCGTCAAGGTGGAGGGGAACGTAAACCATGGGATTTCCCAGCCCCTCGACCGGCAGAGAGTTCCAGCAGCTGTCTCCGGATCAGCAGGGTTCTAGGCCTGATTTCCTTACAGTTTGTCTATTAATCATGGCTTTTCTGTGCAGGGGCGTTTGCTTGCCATCTCTCAGGACTGTCCCTCCCCTGCAGTTCATCATGTAGGAGGACATGTCCTCTGTTACCTGGTTCCCCCTCCCTTTTCTCTGTGTCCCTGTCCTGCGCAGCCAGCTGCTTCTTCAGGATGAGCCGCTCTGCAGACAGCTGAGGGTCCGGTCCAGGGTGGAGTGGAGTTTATTCAGGACCCTTCCAAAGAAGGAAGAAAATGGTCTTGACAAAGACTTAACAATCCCCACTTTAAAACCCTCAATTATCAAAAGAACTTTTGACAATGGAACTTGGGAGATATTTGCACTTAAAACACTACATAATTGTAGACGAAGCATGCAACTTTTACTTAATAAAATTTTAAAATACGAGTATATGTGAGTACACTTTAAAGTTTTAATGCTGCATGTAATGACTAAAAACTATTTCATATACTGCTTACCTCAGGAAAATGTGTTTTCTCGTTGGGTTGTAGTGCATTGAAGTTTCCAGTAATTAGAATTCTCTTTATTTAAAAAAAAAAAAAGCATCAGAATATTTAAGAAATGAACCCGTAGTAATAATTATCAGTCATTGCTGAGAGAGCTAACAGAGCACCCTCTGGCCTAAAAGGGCATACGTTTTTGTAAAATACTTACTTTTTCCTCTTCATTTCCCCTAGGATTTGAGTGATTTATCATATAGAAAGGGAATGGTTAATATTTATTTCAGTCTATTCTGGTAAGAAATTTATTTCAAAAAGTGGTAAGTTACAGATTACACAGGTATGTGAACAAAACTGAAAGTTATATACAAAAGATTGGAAGTTGCTAAGGGTTTTTAACCATAACGTGTAAAGTTGTACATAATCACAGAGATTAATTCAAATGGATCCAGATTAACTGTGAATTCTCTGGAAGACAAAATTAAATGCCATCTAATCAATTAGATTGAGAAAAAAGTAGAACATGTATAAGCCACAGTGATAGCCAAGCAGCCACACAGCCAAGCAGAGCATGGAGAAACACTGGGTAGTTGCAAGTGCAGAAGAAAATGACCTCGAACAACAGTCACATAATTGGCCACAAACTGAATGCAAATCAAGACGACAGTGCCCGTCTGTCGCTGGGCTGGACGGGGACAGTGCGGGTCTGTTGTTGGGCTGTATGAAAAGCAACGTGACATTACAGTACTGAACATTTATCACCCCATAATATTTTATCATTTCTATCCAATTCTATTTACCAGATTTTAAAAATCAGGATTGAAATAGAGAGCTAAAAATAATTAGAAAAATACCATGTACAGAGAGGTAAAACGAATTCAGATATTTAGCCAGTAAAAGAAATGGCTCAAAGATAATAAGGATTTTTTACTTTTATGAAGGGGATTTCCTTCTCAATGGAAGGCTAACCCCTTTCCCTTACTTTACGCTGACCTCCTTCCTTCTGTATAAACGTAACCACGGTCTTGTAGAAGGTGAGGCACCCTGCTGCGGGCTTCACCGCGCAGTGTTGGCAGCCCCACCTCCCCAGCTGATGAGCCGGGCCGTTTGGGCCAACTTACCTGACCTCACTGACCCCAGTTTTCTCATTTGAGATTGCAGACCATGATGCTCCTACAGCACCATGTTGAAGGTTGAATAAGTTCTTGTGCGTCTGAAGCATACCTAGCCCTGTGCCTCACATGTCATAAGTCTCATTTATCATGATGCTACTATGTTGGAAGGTTTTTACGATAGTGTGATAACAATTACATTCCTGTGTACCGTGTATCATCCTGAACACTGGGCTTCCACAGACAAGCTGGGTTTTTCCGTCAAGTCGGAAACCAACTTGGGTCGAGTTGGCGGGCAAACAGCTCCTGTCCAGAGTCTTAAGTACAGTTACGGAGGTTTACGTAAACTGGTAGCTGAGAGAGGCCTCACATGTGTAACAGGTATGCAGATGAAGCAAAGTCACGAAAGGAGGAGGCAGCTTCTCTCACTGCTGTAGGCACAGTGGGAGTAACGAGAGTTCCAGGAAATACAAGAAGTGGAGGCGAGGCGTTTCAGATAGAAGGGGCGGCACATGCGAATGCCAGCCGGTAGGGTCTGACGGAAGGTACGGCCTCCTGCGAACTGCAGGTGCATCGTCTGGGATGCACAGGTCCTATCAGAGACGGGAGCGGATGTAGTTAGAAAGGTCGGCCAAGATGGGGTCTAAGTTGGCGGCAGAGGAAGACCCTGAACTCACCTCCTCCAAGACACACCGCGTGTATTCCTCTTATGAAACAGTTCCTACTGACGGAGCCCGCGGGCCGACTGGACATCTCTGCACAGCCACATCGTACGGGGATCGCACAGACAACGGCGCACAGACCGCATAGAGAACAGCAAGAGAGACGGGATCAGGGAACCGCAGCAGCGAAGGACAGCGCCAAGGGACTGCGGGCACATCCATCCGTCCCGGGGCACAGGACAACAGCAACAAGGATAGCAAAGATCCAGCCCGAGATCCCTGCCCGCACGCTCGGGGTGGGAGGCCCGGGCAGCGCCACGGCACACCTTGCCGGTCCGCCTTCATAGCACATTTGGGGACGGGGTCCGAGCACTGTGGCCAGCCTGCTTCAATGTGCCACGGGTCCTAGCCCACACCTTTTTCAGGAGTCACGCCCCGGTGGCGGCCCCGGAGACGGCCCCGTCCAGCACTCGCTGCAGCTCCCGCCACTGCCCCAAGGTGACACAGGTGCATAGTACGTACCCCAGAACGCTTCCCAGGGCTCGCGGGGACTCCTGCCCCACACGGCCCTCTGAGACCTCGTGGGTCATGTCTGCCGAAGCTCCAGAGGCCCCATCCAGGTGCCCCTGCCCCTGCCTTTTGGTTCCAGCTGCCCTCCAGGACACCCCCAGTACGAAGCACCATAAAACACCCAGCCCACACCCCAGGTGATGGCAGTCACCTGTCAGGGTGTCCCCTGCAGGGAGCCCCTGGGACAGCCCGGCCTGTGCCAGCTTCAGATCCACTTGCCACGTCAGAGTAGCCCTGAGCAGAGCGCCCTGCCATCCCAGCTCACTACCAGCACAGTTTTTCTGACCTGGTGGGGTGCCCCTTATCCAGAGCACCCTGGGGCCCCCGGCCCACCCTCCACTTCGCCGTCCATGGCCTTGTCATGAGGCCCCTGCAGCCACGCTCAGAGTGCCCCAGGGCCCCAGCCCACGGCTCAAGTCAGCAGGCACACAGTCTACACAGGACGACCACCGAAGGACACTCTTTGAGGTTCAAGTAGCTGGTGCACCCAGTTTACAGAAACACACAAAGTCCAGCACAGCATGCAGAGTGTTGCTCCAACCCAAAGAACAAGACGTGACCCCAGCGAGAACCGAATGACATTGAGGCAAGCAACACACCTGATACATAATGGAAGATCGCAGGGACAACATCAACAAACCTAGAAAAGGTATTTAAAACCAGTCAGAACTGAAGACTGTGATATGGGAAGGATAAATACACTAGAGTGAATCAACACAGGATGCAGAAGAATGGATTGGTGATCTGGAAGACAGGGCCATGGAAAGCACCCAAGCTGGACAGTAAAAAGTAAAAACAATTTTTAAAAATGAGGATAGCAGGGGATCCCTGATTAGCTCAGTTGGTTAAGTGTCTGACTTTGGCTCAGGTCATGATCTCACAGTTTGTGGGTTTGAGCCCGGTGTTGGGCTCTGTGCTGACAGCTCAGAGCCTGGAGCCTGCTTCGGATTCTGTGTCTCCCTCTCTCTCTCTGCTCCTCCCCTTGTGTTCTGTCTCTCTCAAAAATAAACATTTAAAAAATGAGGATAGGTTAAGGGGTATCTTGGACAACGTCAAACACACAAACAAACATTAACATTATAGGAATCTCAGAAGCAGAAGAGAGAAAGAGGCAGAAAACTTATTTGAAGAAATTGTAGCTGAAAACTGACCTAACCTGGGGGAGGAAACAGACCTCCAGGTTCAAGAAGCATAGAGAGTTCCAAACAAGATGAAACCACACCAGTTGGTCCACACCAATACTCAATTATTAAAATGGCAGAAAGTACTGTTAAAGAGAAAATTTTAAAAACAGCAACAGAGAAGCAAAGTGTTACATCTCAGGGAAACTCCTTAAGGTTATCAGCTGACTTTTCAGCAAAAACTTTGAGGGCCAGATGACAGTGGCATGATATATTCAAAGTGATGAGAAGAAAACCTATAACAAGGAATACCCAGCAAGTGTATAATTCAAAATTGGGTAAGGATTTCCCAGACAGAAGTTAAACAAGTTCATCACTATACAGCTGGGGTTACAAAAAATGTTAAAGGGACTTCAAGTAGATGAGGAAAGGCTAGAATTAGAAATAAGAAAATTATGACTACAAAGATGTAAAATATGATAACTTATAAATAAAACATGGAGGATGGAGTCAAATAGAAGTTCTTTAAAAATATGTTCAAACTTAAATGACCATAAACTAAATCCAGAGTTGCTAAATACTCATGGCAACCACAAACCCAAAACCTATGATAGATACACACAAATTTAAAGAAGCGAAGCATAATACTACAGAAGAAACCCATCAATCATTAAGAAATAGGGCAAAAGGAAAAGCAGATAATAGAGAACTACAAACAAACTAGTGAACAAAATGACAGTTGAATTCCTATCAATAATTAAGTGTAAATGGTCTGAATGCTCCAATCAGTAAACACAAGGTGACCTAACGGATAAAAATACAGGACCCACCTGTATCCTGCCTACAAGAGACTCACTTGCGGACCTAGAGACACAGGCTAAAAGTGAAAGATGTAGCGTGCAAATAGAGTGGAGGGGGGAAAAAGCCAGGGTAACAATACTTACACAAAATAGACTTTAAAACAGACTGTAACAAGAGGGGCACCTGGGTGACTCAGGTAGGGTTATAAGTTCGAGCCCCACTTTCGGGGTCAGTGCTGACAGCTCAGAGCCTGGCGTCTGCTTTGGATGCTGTGTCTCCCTCTCTGCCCCTCCCCTGCTCATGCTCTTTCAAAATAAACATTTAAAAACATTGAAATATAAAACCGACTGTAACAAGAGACAAAGAAGGGCATCACGTAATGGTAAAAGGGGTCAGTCGATCAAGATTATGTAACAATTGTATTTATGCATCCAACATTGGAGCACCTAAATACATAAAACAAATATTAATAGAGAGACATTGATAGTAATACAGTAATAGTAGGGGACTTTAACATCCACTTATGTCAGTGGAGAGGTCATACTTGCAGAAAATCAGGTGCATGATGAGCACTGAGTCATGTATGGAATTGTTGAATCACAATATTGTACACCTGAAATTAGTATAACACAGTTTGTTAACTGTACTGGAATTGAAATAAAGAATAATGGTAAAATTTTAAAAAATAAAACACAATTGTCCAAATTCTTTGGAACACAGGAAAAGCAGTTGTAAGATGGAAATACCTATGTATTCAGGCCTACGTCAAGAAACAAGAAAAATTTCAAATAAACAACCTAACCTTGAACCTAAAAGAGCTAGAAAAAGAAGAACAAACAAAACCCAAAAGCAGCATGAGGAAGGAAATAAAAAGATTAGAGCAGAAATAAGTGATATAGAAACTAAAAAAATTTTAAAAGTTCAACAAAATTGATAAATCTCTAGCCAGACTCAGCAAACAACCAAGAAATACAAGCAGTTGCCAGAAAATACTGTGAAAAATTATACACCAACAAATTGGAACTGAGAAGAAATAGATAAATCCCTAGAAACGTAGGAACTTACAAAACTGAACCAGGAAGAAACAGGAAATTTGAACAGACTAATTACCAGCAATGAAATGGAATCAGTAATCAAACTCCCAACAAACAAAAGTTGAGGGCCAGATGGCTTCCCAAGGCAATTCTACCAAACGTTTAAAGAAAAGTTAATACCTATTTTGGTCAAACTATTCAAAAAAAATAGAAAAAGATGGAAAATTTCCAAATTCATTCTACCAGGCCAGCATTACCCTGATAGCAAAACCAGATAAAGACTTCCCTAGAAAAGAGAACTATAGGCTAATGTCTCTTATGAATATGGTTGCAAATATTCTTAATAAAATACTAGCAAACCAAATTCAACAGTACACTAAAAAAAATCATTCACCACAATGAAGTCAGATATATTTCCATAATGAAGGCAAGGGTGGTTTGTCATTTGCAAATCAGTCAACATGATACATCACATCAGTAAGAGAAATGATAAAGAAAAACAGGCTTTCAGTAGTTGCAGAAAAAGCATTTGACAGAATACAACTTCGATTCATGATAAAAGGCCTCAACCAAGTAGCTTTAGAGGGAACCTAGCTCCCTGTAATAAAGGCCATGTATGAAAAACTGACAGTGAACATCATACTAAATGGTGAAAACCTGAGAGCTTTTCCCAAGACAAGGTTGTCCACTCTCACCACTTTTATACAGCATAGTACTGGAAGTCCCAGAGGCAGCAGTGAGACAACAAAAATCAAAGTCATCCTAATCGGTGAGGAAGAAGTCACACTTTCATCATTTGCAGGTCGTGACATGATGTCATAGGGATAACTGTAAACAGTCCACCCAAAAACTACTTAGAACTGATAAATGAATTCAGTAAAGTCACAGAATACAAATCAATATACAGAAATCCATCGCATTGCATCAGGGAAATGCAAATCAAAACCACAATGAGATATGACTTCCTACCTTGTCAGAATGGCTAAAATCGACAACACAAACAAGATTCGCAAGGGTGTGGAGAAAAAGCAACCTTAGTTCAGTGTTGGTGGGAATGCAAACTGGTGCAGCCACTGTGGAAAACAGTATGAGGTTCCTCAAAAAGTTAAAAGAGAAAGAACTACTGTACAATCCAGTAATCACACTCATGAGTATTTACCAAAAAATGCAAAAACTAATTCAAAGGGATACATACATCCCTCTGTTTATAGCATCATTATTTATAACAGGCAAATTATGGAAGCAGCCCAAGTGTCCATGGATAGATGAATGAATAAAGAAGATGCAGGGTGTTTGTGTGTGTGGGGGGGGGGGGCGGGGGGTGCCATTGAATATTACTCAGCCATAAAAAAGAATTCTTGCCATTTTCAACAACATGGATGGAGCTAGAGAGCATTACGCTAAGTGAAATAAGCCAAAGAAAGACAAATGGGATATGATTTCACTCATGTGGAATTAAGAAACAAAACAAATGAGCAAAGGTATTTAAAAAAGAGAGGAAGAGACAAGCCAGGAAACAGGCTCTATATTAACTCTCAGGAACACACTGAAGGTTCCTACGGGTCAGGAAAGGGTATTGGTGGGGGGGATGGGGAAACAGGTAACAGGGATTAAGGAGTGCACCTGCTGTGAGGACCACTGAGTGATGTATGGAATTGTTCAATCATTACATTGTACACCTGAAACTAATATAACACTGTATGTTTACTATATTGGAATTAAAATTTTAAAAAGAATTCCATTGCATTTCTGTACACTGATAATGAAGCAGCCGAAAGCAAAAATAAGAAACCGATCCCGTTTACATTTGCAGCCCATAATAAGATAACTAAGAATAAACGTAACCCAAGAGGTAGAAGACTTACACTCTGAAAACATCAAACATTGATGAAAGAAACTGAAGACGACACAAAGCAACCAACACAGTCCGTGCACATGGGTGGGAAGAGCAAAATGTTGTTAAAATGTGTGTACTGTCCAAAGCAATTTACATATTTAATGCAATCCCTAACAACATATCAACAACATTTTTCATGGAACTAGAATAAACAATCCTAAAATACATATAAAACCAGAAAACAAAAAAGCCATACAATCTGAAAAACAAAACTGGAGGTATCACAATTTCAGACCTAATGGTATGTTGCAAAACTATAGTAATCAAAACCATATGGTCCTGTCACAACAATAGACATATTGATCAATGGCACAGAATAGCAGGCCCCAAAGTAAAACCACATTTACATGGTCAGTTAATTTATGACAAAGGAGCCAAGAATATGCAACGGGAAGAAATCTCTTCAACAAATGGTGTTGGGAAAACTGGACAGCAAGATGCAAAAGAATGAAAGTGGGCCATTGTCTTACACCGTACACAAAAATAAACTCAAAATGGGTTAAAGACATAAATGTGAGACGGGAAACCATGAAAATCATGGAAGAGAACACAGGCAGCAATTTTCCTGACCTTGGTCACTACAGTTACTTACTAGGTTTGTCTCTTGAGCCAAGGGAAACAAAAGCAAAAATAAAGTATCGGGACTACATCAAAATAAAAAGCTTCTTTCTGCACAACAAAGGAAACCACCAGCACAACTGAAAGACAGCCTACTGAATGGGAGAAGATATTTGCAAATGACATATCCAATAAAGGGTTAGTATCCAAAATATATAAAGAACTTGTACCACTCAACACACACAAAAATCCAATTTAAAAACGGGCAGAAAACATAACAGACATTTCTCCAAAGGAGACATACAGATGACCAACAGACATTTGAAAAGATGCTCACCATCACTCATCATCAGGGAAATACAAATCAAAACCACCGTCCGATATCCCTTCACATCTGTCAGAATGGCAAAAATAAAAAACACAAGAAACAGCAAGTGGTGTTAAGGATATGGAGAAAAAGTCTTATGCCCTGCTGGCAGGAATGGAAGTTGATACAGCTACTGTGGAAGACAGTAAGGAAGTTCCTTAAAAATTTAAAAATAGAACTACTTTGGAATCTAGTAATTGCACTACTGGGTATTTACCCAAAGAATATGAAGACTCTCTAAGTGAAATAAGTCATACAGAGAAAGACCGATACCATATGTTTTCACTCCTGTGTGGATCCTGAGAAACTTAACAGAAGACCATGGGGGCAGGGAAGGGAAAAAAAAAAAAAAAAGAAAACTCTAATGCAAAAAGATAACATGCACCCCAGTGTTGTCTACAGTAGCCAAGATATGGAAGCAACGCAAATGTCCATCGATAGTTGACTGGATAAAGACGTGGAGTACACACACACACTGGAATATTACTCACCAGTAAAAATGAACAAAATCCTGCCATTTGCAAGGACACGGATGGAACATGAGAATACAATACTTAAAGTGAAATAAGCAAGTCAGAGAAGGACAAATACCATATGATCTCATTCATATGTAGAATTTAAGAAACAAAACAAATGAACAAAGAAAAAAAAGAGAAAAACCAAAAAACATTCTTAACTATAGAGAACAAACTGGCACTTAATAGAAGGAAGGTCAGTGCAAGAATGGGTGAGACAGGTCACAGGGAGTTAGATTACACTTATCTTGATGAGCACTGAGTAACAAGTAATATATAGAACTGTGGAATCACTATACTGTATATTTGAAACTTATGTAACACTCTAGGTTAACTATGCTGCAATTAAAAATAAATAAATTTAAAAAGAAAATCCCATTTACAATTGCACCAAAAATAATAAAATACATAGGAATAAACTTAAATAAGGAGGTGAAAGACCTATAGTCTACAAACTGTATAACATTAAGTAAACCGAAGATGACACAATTTGAAACATATTCCATTCCTAATGTGTGAAATGTGTAAAAGTATTGTTAAATGTGCATCTTACTGAAAGGATTCAATGCAGTCCTTATTAAGATACCAACATTTTTCACCTATCTAGAATAAATAGTACTAAAATTTGTGTGGAACCCCAGCAGACTCCGAACAGCTGAAGCTCTGTCGAGAAAGAACAAGTCTGGAGGCATCACAATCCCAGATTTCAAAGTATAATATGAATCTTTAGTAATCACAACAGTATCGTACCGGCCCCAAAATAGACACATAGATCAATGGAACAGATTAGAGAACCAGAAATAAACCCGTGCTTATACGGTCAGGGAATAGACAGCAAGAGAAGCAGTAATGCACAATGTGGCAAAAACATCTCTTCAACAAATGGTGCTGGGAAAACGGGACAGCGACATGCAGAAGAATGAACCTGGACCACCTTCTTACACAGCACACAAAAATAAACTCAAAACGGATCAAAGACCTAAATGTGAGACAAACCATAAAACTCCTAGCAGCAAATACAGGCAGTAATTTCTTTGACATCAGCTGTTGAAACATTTTTCTAGATGTGTCTTATGAGGCTAGGGAAACAAAAGCAAATTATGCCAGAAATAAAAAGCTTTTGCATGGTGAAAGAAACCTCTACCAAATGAAAAGGTGGTCTACTAAATGATACATCCAATAAGTATATGAAGAATATATGAAGAATTTATTCAATTCCAGAGCAAAAGAAACAAATAATCCTATTGAAGATGGGCAGAAGACATGAACAGACATTTCTCCAGACATCCAGATGGCCAACAGACACGTGAAAAGATGCTCAACATCACCCACCCTCAGGGAAATCCAAATCAACACTATGAAGAGGTATCACCTCATACCTGTCAGGATGGCTAAAGCCAACAACACACAAAACAACACGTGCTGGCAAGGATATGGAGAAGTTGTTAGTCTCAAGCACTGCTGGTAGGAATGTAAGTTGATGCAGTCACTGTGGAAGACAGTATGGGGCTTCCTGAAAGTAGTAAGAATGGAACTACCCTACGATCCAGTAATTCATCTACTGGGTATGAAAACACCAATTCAAAAAAGGTACATGCACCCCTATGTTCATTGCAGCATTATGTACAACAGCCAAGATAATGGATGCAACCAAGCGTTCACCCACAGACAAATAGAGAAGACGTGTATGGTATACAACGGAGTATTAGTCATAAAAAAGAATGACATCTTGCCATTTGTGACAACATGGATGGACCTATAGGGTATAATGCTAATTTCAAGAAGTCAGAGAAAGACAAAGGCCATATGATTTCACATCTATGAGGAATCTAAAAAATAAAAGACACACGTAAACACAAAACAGAAACAGACCCAAAACTACAGAGAACAAACAGGGCTGTCAGAGGGCAGGGCCGGGAGGGGGGGTGGGTGGAGGGAGGGGGAGGTGCAGGCTTGCAGTTATTGGATGAATACATCACGGGAATGACAGGCACAGCACAGGGAATGTAATCAGCGGAGTTTGCATGGGGACAGGGGCAGCCACACTGTGGTGACCCACTGGAACGTATAGACTTGTCCAATCACATGCTGTACCCCTGACACTGATGAAAAACGGCCTGTCAGCTACACTTCACTAAAAAATGAAGGAAGGCTGAGACCACATATGACAAGGCATATAACCACTCCCGGGGTTCACAGCACGTATGGCCAGCAGGGTTTAGAACAGGACTGTGGTAAGGTGTGACGCAAGTCAGTCTGGCTCTAAGAGGATGGATGTGGTCACAGCATGGAACACACAACCCCTTTCATCACAGGCCTGCGGGTCTGGTCAGTTAGCAGTTTTCCTGGTTGGCTGGTGAAGTAACTGGCCATCCGGTGAATTAAGTGATTGTTCATGAGCCCCACAATGGGAGTGCTAGTGTCAACTATAACAATTAGCGTTTATTTGTACTGATTACGTGCCAGGCACGTATGTGTGAAATACAGAATATGTAGGCCTTCCAAGAAAGTCTGAGATAGGATTTTCATCTCCATTGTAAGCAAAATGGAAGCTTCAAAGATTGTGCATTGTGACCTGGACAGCGTGCTAAGCCATCAGGCAGTTAACGTTCAACCCGGGGCGCTGTCTACTTCTCGGGCCCAGGCCCAGACTGCTGAGCGGTGTGAGCCCGCACGGCCCCGCTGTGCAGCTCATGGCCATTGGACCTGTGCGTGATTTTTCTGTGGTTACTGTGGCCGACAACTGAGAACGGTAGTTATGATGTGAGAAAATTATATCAAGTTCAGATCTCAGTATCCACGAATAAAATCTAGGGGGAGACATCCCTGCCTGCTGACGTGGATCTCATCTGCTTTCAGACAAGAGCAGACTTGAGGAGCTGCATCAGAAACCACAGGACTCAAACTCTCCAACTTCTGTTTGACAGAAGCAATACTTTGTCGAAGAAAAAAAAATTTAGGGCAGCTGTAGATTTTTTAAAATGTTTTACAGAATTTAGGGGGGAAAGAACATTAACATTTAGTGCATTTTTACTAGGAGAGAAGGAGCCAGCATAATGAAAGGAAGCGTCACATCAATTTACATAAGCCGGTAAAAAAATTTACTTTTTCATTTACTCTTAAAGTTACTCTATGGCAGGGGTGCCTGGGTGGCTCAGTCAGTTCAGTGTCCGACTTCAGCTCAGTTCATGATTTCATGGTTCGTGAGTTCGAGCCCCACATTGGGCTCTGTGCTAATAACTCGGAGCCTGGAGCCTGCTTCAGATTCTGTGTCTCCCTCTCTCTCTGCCCCTCCTCCACTCACACTCTTTCTCTCTCTGTCTCTCAAAAATAAATAAACATTAAAAAAATGTTTTTAAAAGCTAGTTTATGGCAGAAGTCTACAGTCCTCTGATAAACTCAGAGGAGATAAGCAGTTCAAAACTTTGGTGACTCTTCCTCTTTGGATCAGAAGGTTCCTTCCCAGTTGTTTCCACCTTATCTGCCCCCTGACGGCCCTGGGTAGCTCCATTCCTGCAGGAGTGTGGCCAGCCCTGCTATGAAGCACACGGCCCCTCTGCTGTCTCTAGAACATTTTAGATTGCCAGAGCTTGTTATGTTCCAGCATGCGGTACCAGCTGAAGGGTAAGAGCAAGAGATTCTCCCGATTTTACTGGGGGAGGGGCTCTACCATTCTTCTGTTATAAAGGCAATGCACTTTGCCAATTAATGTTAGAATTAGGAATTCTCAAGAGCAATTATAAATAAAATACACATGAAGCTCTTTTCCTTGTTTTCCTATGCACATGATCTGTGTGCACTAAGGTGACGCTGTTCATTTACACACTCACTCATGCACAATGTCATTTACACACTCATTCACAATGAAGATTCTTAACATTGCTGCAGTTCTAGCTCAGGAGTTCGGGTTGAAATAATCTACATGCAAAGTGGGATTATCTGAGGGGGTTTTACCCGAAAAAATACTTGCTTTCTCTAAAGCATTTCCCAAAACTGTTGTATACGACGTTATTCCATGGTTCTCAAGAAACCCTATTCAGTGCAAATTTAATAAACACAGCGTTGTCTGCTTGCCCTTAAAGATTCATTACATATTTGAGAATATCAGCAGATACCACCACAGACAGTTCAACTTCAGAAACAGCCTTCCTAGGGACTAAAACGGGACTCTGTGCACTGCTCACAAAAACAGTCTTTGTATTAGTTTTATATAAAAATATTATCACCTTGTGTGTCAGTAGATGTATGCTCAAAGCTCTGTCTTGTATGCACCCTGGTTTAAAATAATAAATATTAATATATTTTCTATGTGATGTTTTTCTCTGTTAGGGACTTGCTGTGAAAACTGTATTATTAGCATTATATTATTGAAATATATGAAGAAAGTATTTCTCTGTCAAAGTACATTTTAGTCTTGACCAAACAGCATCTTTCATGGTACTCACTGCTGGCAAGTTGTCCGTTTCCTGTTTTGAAATATTGTTCTGAAGTTAGATCGCTAAATCGTGCCACTTTCATGTACATTAAAGCTGATTTTCTAGTATCTTCTTTTCTAAAAAAAAAAAAATAAAAAAGTATGTTTTAAAATAAGTTAGTTGGGTTTATGCATCAACTGATGAGAAGTATTATAAAACCCTGGCTCAGTGGTAAAGGATGCAACTCTTGACCTCAGGGTTGGGGGTTTGAGCCCCACATTGGTCATGGAGATTACTTAAAAACAAAATATTTACCAAAAAAAAATATAATAAAACATATTAGCCAAATACTTAAAACGTAATCAAGCTAGATCATTTTGTTTTCTGGTGTTTTCTCATTTTGTTTTCTTTGGTTTGTTGGTGAAGTTGTTTGCTCATATCTTCATTTGCCTTTTGTGAAACGAATTGTCTTACTTCAAATACTAGCCTGCTGCCTGCTGTTCGTAACACATGCACACTTCTGACTTACTCTCCGGAGCTCAGAAAGGAGTATGAAATCCAAATTTTAGCCTCATTATGGAACTGAAAAAGTGGACCAGATTCTATTTTAATAAAGTAGGATATATGAGGATATTAACCACTTTAAGAACAACATACAGGTTTTTAATTACTAAATTTTAGTAATGTCTAACTGCTTTGTGTTCATGGCCTGTAACATTGTAAGGCTTCCTAATGAGTCTTCTTGTTTGCATTCGTTTGTGTGTTTGTTAATAGCACTCAGCGAGTTTATTAATAGTATTTAGTACAATTTTAGTTTCGTGCAAATGTTTCTTACCTAAGCTTGTCTGTTACTAGAAACATATTAAAGTGGGATTTGGGTCATAAGAATTTGATTCAGCTAAACGATATCGACGGGGCTTCTGTCTGCACAAGGTACTGTGCTAACAGCAGAAATGCCAAAGGACTTAGCTGTGCTCCTGTGACCTGAGAGCAAGTCCATTTCGCTTCTTCACAGGTTCTAATGATTACCAGGAAAGAGAGGTTGAGAAATGACCGGCAAAGTTGTAGGAAGCAACAGTGGGCCTGGGTGAGACAGGTGACGGGGCTCAGGAAATGCTTGCCCTGATGAGCACAGAGAGCTGCTCACAGTCGTCAACTCCTATCGTGCACAGGAAGGAGAACGCTGTGTGCCACATACACTTGAATAAAAAATGCCAGCAAACAAGTACGACAAAGAACTTAGGAGACAACAGTGCTGCTTTGCTTTGAAAACACGGTACAAGGGCGCCCAGTGGCTCTGTCGGTTACGTGTCCGACTTTTGAGTTCCCCTCGGGAGTCCTGATGTCATGGTTCATAAGTTTGAGTCCTACGTTGCGCTCTGCACTGAGAGTGCAGAGACGGCTGGGGACTCTCTCTCTCTCTCCTTCTCTCTGCTCCTTCCCGTGTGTGTGCGCTTGCTCTTTCTCTCTCAAACAATTAAAAAGACAAAACAAAACACTGTAGGTTTTGGTAGCAAGATTTGTACCCCCACGTTACAACAAAAACCAAGCAAGAGTGGAAGGATTTGGAAATATATGCAAAAACTAGAAAATCAATAGTGAACATGCAAAATATCAGCTCTGCATTACTGTTAAGTCCTAATTTAAAGACAAAATCACTTGGCATCACAGCTAAGAGGAAGGACTAGCATGGTGACGTTTCAGTATGCCGTTTCTATTTTCATGTCTCCCATCAAAGTGATGGCCAGCAAAGCAAGTGTCAGGTGACAGAGATAATTTAAGACCCTTCTGAGGTCTGTAAACAGGTATTCATAGATGTAGATCATTTCATCCCAAGAATATACAGTGTGTGTGTGCTCTCTGCTGAGGGATGTGACAGTACAGGCCTGCACTAGGTTACTAGATTCAGGAGTGGCTACGGAGTCGTGAAAATTACAGAAGCTTCTGGAACCTGAAGCTCTGCCATGGAAGCAGAATTGGAGAAGAGGGAAGAGCTTAGGCACCAGCTGATAATGGTGAAAATTCTCTCAGCTCCAAATCCTGTATTTTCTCTGAGGTGCAAGTGAGGATTCATTTTCTTCCTTAATCTTTGTAAGTTTAACATATCCCAGAGTAATACATTATTTTGATTTTCCAAAATACTCATTTTCCCAAAAGTTGCAGTCTGTATGTTTGATGAATATAGTGTTTCCTAAGCTGAATTTTAAGCTTCAAATATTATTTTTCTCTTTATTTGGCTATATACTAAAATGCTTAGGCTCTATAATTCTAAGCATGACATTAGCATATAAAATGCTGTTAAGTGAAATGGATAAAAACCGACAGAATCACCAATACAAAAAGAGAAAAATGAGATGCAGGGCAGATGGTCTCTTTATGTATCTGCGCAATGATTCTCCATAGAGAATGGGTTTTGTTCTGTGCAAATCAGGTTAAGATTTAGGCAAGTTACGAGTGAATGAGCTTTCAAAGGGACTTAACTGATATAGATCAAGTACCAGAAGAGGCAGAGGTTGAGGCAGCATCTGTGTAAGCGGGAGGCGGGGGGCATATTGGAAAAGATAATCAAAATTTCATATAATTCCCTCTTATCCTTAAAAATAGAGTGTGTGTTGTAAATTTTTCCAGGTAGGAAAAAGTATTTTTGTTTCTCTCTGTCCTAACACCGTTCACGACATGTAGTAGAAGCTAAAAAGCTACGTTTTTTTTTTTTTTTTTTTTGTCTGGTTCATCTGAGAATTGGTAGGGAATTAAAAAAAATGATTTGTATATGTAGCCCAAAGAATTAGAGATATGTGGATAAATGCTTTATATTTGAATTATTTCATGTACCGTTGAGTCCTTTCAACATCCTATTAGGTGGACAAGTACCCTTGAGAAATAGAGAAACTGGTGCTCAGAGAGGCCAGGTACTCCAGAGCCTGAAGCCGATTCCTTTTCCATTGTCCTGTGTCTTCTCTTCTGAAAGCGACGAAAGAACACAGTGCCCTGGTGCCAGTGTTCATGTGGCAGACCTTTCTCCGGCTGACTGCGGCTCCTTACCACGGTGCAGCCTCCCTGGGTTTCCCATTCTCCATGTGTCAAATTCTAGAATGAGTCCAGCTTTTCCCCTTAAGTCTCATTTCAAGTCTAAGAAGTAATCATTAGTGGAATAAAATTGTATATCAACTCAAAAAGCACATTAATCCAAAATTGGAATTGGAAATTCCATGAACTCGTGATATTTCTCTTTAGAAAATATGTGCTTCTAAGCCCCCATCACAGAATAATCCTAGAGGGGGGTGAGAAGGCGTTCCCATGTCACAATCCCTGCCGCCACTTCCCATTAAAGGAATCTCAAGGATCCTCACAATCACGACTCATCGAATTTCTGAGACAGCAGATGTACAAGATGGTCTATCACCCACTGACATACCAGAAAGCAAGAAAGCTGAAGATGACCTGACACATAGCAAAAAACAAACAATAAATACTCAAGAGCCAATTTAAAGAACTCCCCCTGTGCAGAGATTGACAGTTTTAGTAGCAATGCGATAATAGCGGCACCGATGGAAACCCACCAGGTGTGCTGAAATCCACCAATTCGCCGTAATACTTTTAAGGAAGGAGGAGGTCATTAATCACCTTTACAGCATACTAGGGAACAAATTTACTTGGAAAGCACATAAACAGAGGGAACTTAGGGGCATTTCTTCGGCCTTTTCTAAGTGAATGATGCCTCATGATGATCCAAAGATTGGTAATGGGAGTTTCTCCTTGTATATCCCTGTCTGCCTAGAAGTGAAGAAGGGTTAGTGGAATTAGATTCCTGTTGTGTGAATTTGGTGTGATAGAATCTCGTGGCTCCTCATATCTAAAGAGAGACCCAAATACTGCGTGCCTACTTGTGAAAGCATACAGTGCCACCTTTGCAGGGTTTGTGCCAAAAATTCAATCTGAATCCAAACTCACCTCCAGATCCAGTTCCCAGGAATCCAGGGAATGGAAGAACGTGATGCCATGGGAATGGAACCAACCAGGGTGTGGTTTCTTCAGCAAATAAACTTCAAGGAAAACAGGAGCAAAAACCTATAAATTTAGGAGAACTAAGAGACCTATCAACAAACTGCAGCATGTGGGCTTTATTTGAATTATGGTTCCAGCAACAACAAAAACTTAGAACTAGGTGGATAATGGAGAGAAGAGGACATTAAGGAAGTACTGTTGGGAGAGGATCTGAGATGGTGACATGGGAAAAGACCCTGACTCCCCTCCTTCACAGACACACATGGAGTCAACACCGATGCACTGGGCCAACCGAGCAATGTCTCTGCAGGACAGAGGATAGAAGGACCATGGAGAGAAGAGCAGGGGGGACCAAGCCCCGTCCCCACCGCCATCCACACCTGGAGGGCCAGCCCTGAGAGATGCTGAGCAGATTGGTCTACCCTGGGGCACAGGAACGAGAGCTGTCATTTGATAGGGCAGCTATGATTTAAAGGATCCAGGCCTGCAGTGTCTGCCTAATAGCAGGAGATGCATGGACCTCTCTTGTGGATTGGGGGGAGGGGAGCTGGCTGGAGCCACTGTAACGTTCCCCTTCCACATTGACAGCGCAGATGGGCACAGGCTATGGGGGCCCTGGCTAGCCAGCTGCTGTAGCGAGTCCCAGATCCCCAGCCTCCACCAGCCCCAGCCGTCCCAAGATGGCCCTACCATGGCACACAACAGGACATGCTCTGGCAACACCCATCATGGCTCCAGATGTCTTGCCAAGGTACACAGGTACCCACTTCAGCTCCGCATGACTCAGCAGGCAACCCTTGTGTGAGACACCCTGGGGTCTTCCAGCCCCTCCCTGATTCAGCAGCACCTGCCCTGCCAGGAGCCCCCAGCCAGGTTACCTTCAGCTCCAGCCGTGCCATCAGGGGGATACTGGTGAGAGATGCCCCAGGACCCCAGGCTACAGTCCACCTCCACATAGTCCACCAGAGCCACCAGGTACATGCAGTCTACCCACGGAACATGCCCACGGAGGCCTTTCTTTTGAAGACTTCTAAAAGCTTTCCATGTAACCCATAGGAAGTGAGACAAAATGAGGCGACAGAGGAATACATTTCAAATGAAAGAAGACATATCTGCAAGAAGAACTAAACAAATAATCACAAAGCTGGTGTGAAGGTTCAAAGAGCTAGTAAACTCAATCACATGTAGAAAATTAGTTAAGGGACTCACAAAATAGATGAGACAGCGCGTGTCCTTTGGGAGTGCGCGTGAACTGGAGCGACCATCAAGCTGATACAGAACGCTCTCTGCATGTGTTGTTTCAACCCAGAACGTGGATCGTGTGACTCATCGATGAGACCCAGAAGATGAACGCGATGCCACCGCAGCCCCCCTCTCAGCTTCAGCACCTGTCCCCGCACAGAATCCGGGTCCGGCCCACAGTGCCACGTTCAGGTACCTTTTTCGTCTGGGCCCGTGGGGGTCCCCCTCTCAGCCTTGGCTCTCTGGTGACTTTCCCCCCATGCCGGGCAGGAGGGCACGTTTGCCACAGGTGGACTTCTGGAGATGGTGGGCCTCAGGGCCACAGCAGCCCCACAGTGTGAGGGGCTCACCATGACGCTTTCCAAGTGATGACGTCCCTTCATCATCTCGTTTGCATGGCCGAGACCAGAGAGCCCAGATGGCAGTATGTTTAGGGAGTTCTCCAACTCACAGTCACCGGAGACCAAAATCTATAGTAAAAAGACAAAACACACACCGAGGAAGAACTCCAGCCTAACACTAAAGAATGCCGTCAGTCCCGCAAGAGGACAGCCCTGGGGGCAACAGAGAATGACAAAAACAACCAGCACATAATTAACAAAATGGCAGTAATCTGGGCCCCTGGGTGGCTGATTTGATTGAGCGTCCAGTTCCTGATCGCATCTCAGGTCATGATCTCACATCACAGTTCATGCATTCAAGCCCTACATCGGGCTCAGTGCCAACAACGTGGCCCCTGCTCGGGATTCTCCCCCGAGCCCACCCCCCCTTCACCTCTGCCCCTCCGCTGCTCTCGCTCTCTCTCTGCTCCTCCCTCACTTAACTACCCTTGCCCTGCTCATGCTGCTCTCTAAATAAGTCAACCAATTTAAAAATAAAAGCACATTTGTAAATGATTGTTACAGCTGGATCATGGGGTTTATGATGCTAGTGTTAAAACATTTCCTAATATATTAAATCTTATTATTTGGGAGAGTTTTCTTTGCTTCTCTACTGCTCTGCTTCAAAATAGTATATTGCCATATTTTAAAACAAAGTCATTCTTTTTTGCAGGGTGCATACGGTCCCTATTCCCCTGATGAGTGCATATCTTTGCCTGTTTACACGAGTGCTGAGAGGGATCGTGTGGTGACCAACATTGACGTTCCGTGTGGGGGCAGCCCGGACCGGTGGATTCAGTGTGGAGCTGCTTTGTTTCTAAAAAATCAGTAGAGTGTAACGACAGTAAAAGCTGTATTAGCAAAAAAAGAAACATTTGCTACTTTAAACTTTGAATAAGTATGTGGCCAGTCTGCATTTAAAATGTTCAAAAAATTATCACATTGCTAAGTACCTTTTGTTACAGATCTCCTTGGGTTGTGTAGTGGGTCATGACAGACCACGCAACTTTCAAGCGATAGTTTAATGGAGTTAATGTTAAATGGAGTATTCCCTTCATAACATTAAATATTTTTGTGAAGCAGTTCAGGTTTCCAGGGGCTCAAAAATTTATGTATGTAAGAGGTTGAAAATGGTGTACTTAAGGAATCAGTAATTAATTCTTTGGCTGTTTTTTGTATCCTAATTTGTGTTAATAAAATAGAAGACCAGTTTTTCATTTAAACACTTAAAAATATATTCTATTTTAGTTAAAATACACAGCATCTCGGAGTAATCCAGGAGAAATGGGGCACGACGGCAGAGAGGGCAGGAGGAAAATTTTATAAATGGACCAAGTAAACAATGAGAAGTTACAATTTCTCACATATGTGGCCGTTTACCAGCTGTTTCTATGAAACAGGAAAATTCTACAATGTCTGGAAGCTTCAATAAATATATTTTATGGTGTAATCTTTGAGTTTCTGAGTGATTTGAATTGAATTCAGAAATGTTAACTACTTTTTTTCTATCACCGTGTGTATGGTCAGATCAGGAGAACAGCCCCAGGATGTCAACAGTGAGCTCACACTAAAGGACGAAGGGAGACGAGGACTGTGAAGGTGGAAGCACCACAGCTGAGGCTGGGCTGCAGGGAGCCCCCGGGCAGAGCCAAGCCCACGCGGCAGCGGGGCCTCCCAGAGCCTGGCTCCCACCTGCTGGAGGAGGTCTGCCCGCCTGGTGGGGGGCGGGGGGGTCATCCAGGGGTTTCCGGTTTCCTGTGACTGCTGCAGCAGGGACCCTTTGGGGACAGGCGAGCCCCCCTGGCGCCCCTAGAAGCACCCTCTCTAACAGAGAAGCAGGACGAGCCTTCCCACTCCTCCATGGTGTTGGAGATCCCAGCCAGCACAACACAGAGGTGAAGGGGCAAAGGCACCCGGAGGAAAGTGCGTTCGGCGAGAAGACGGTGGGCCACAAGCACTTCCTGCCACCAGCCCTGCAAACACATGCACACAGAAATCAGTTTCAAGAGCAGAAACTCAACCTGCCTTAACATGTTTCCAACCAAATATTGTTCAGAGGTTTGATTTTTCTGAGGCTTTCTACTGTCCTTCCAGAAACAGGTGTGGGGATGGAAGTGAGAAAAGGCAACGGACCCCTGCAGTCGCCCCCGATGGTTTCTCCCATTTGACCCGCATGAGCCTCATTCAGTGTGGTCGGCATGACCTGTGGGCTCTGTGTTTCCCATCCTCCTCCTCGGGAAAGTGTGCCCACAGACGAGTCCTGGGAGGAAGGCTGCGCAAGGCCCTGGGGACACGGCCCTGGGGATGCAGAGCCACACTCCGAAGCACCTGAAACCCAGAAGATCACCCCTTGGGCTCCTCATCATGTCGGCATCGGGGAGCAGGAAGTGCACGGCCCACGCCCTGGTTTCTGCCACTTGCTTACGTCCGAACTCAACAAGTGTTTATTCAGTCAATGGTTAAAGCTGCTTCCGGACACCTTAACCATCAGATCTGTCTCTGGATTGTTTTAGATCGTGCCCCCAAATCAAAACCATCCTCAGAGACTGTTGTCCATCGCTAGACACAGCTGAACACTCTCCAGAATTCCCAAGGACATCACAGAGTCACTTAGGGCAGCATCATTGTCCCTGTGTGATCTCTGTGAAAACACAACTACTTTCCCTGGAGCCCTTGAATAAAAAAACTTTGGAAATTAAAAGGATGTTGGAGATGGTCTGGTTGAATTTTTATCTTATTCTTTCCTTATCGTCATACCTTCGTAAATGCTTCACCAACCCTTGCACAGGAGGGAAATTAATTCTCAAAGTTTCATGAAAGAGATGAATTTTGTGCTGGACAATCACGAATCTACATTATAAGGAGAAGAGCATATTCCTGCGAGGGTCCAGAAGCTCCAGCCAGTTCCCTGCCTTAGTGTATCTGGAGCCTTTCCAGATGGCAAGACTGAAAACTTCCCAGTGGATAAATGAACATACTCAAATACTTAAGTGGTTGCTGGAAAGACAAGAAAAAACCAAAGCAGAGGGGGTTGGGGAGGAGAGCCTGTGGGGAGGAGAGTCAAGGCCTCCTAGCTATTCCCTACCTGGAGACACGCCGGTCAATGTTTGGTGTTTACAAAACGGAAGAATGAATATCAACCAGAGTATTATGCTGCAACCATTACCCATTCTGATTATTCTGTGCCCGATTTGTCTTCTCCTCTTTTCCAGTTCCTGAGAACCACCACTAAAGGGATCAAGTCAATAGAAGAAGGTCCAAAGGTAAAAGCAGAGATAAGGAATTTGCTAGGATTCAGCACCATGGGTGGATGATCTTTCCTTTCTCCTCATTTTTAGAGGTGACTTAGGTACTGGTTAGCACGGTGGGGTAAAGAAGAAAGTGTTGTACAGGAAAGCCAAAAGGTAACGAAGACCCCAACTTAATCAAATATTATATTTAGGCTGTTGTCTGATCCCATTATCTTTCTCTGGCTTATTTAAACAAGCCAACAACACCAGTGTGAGTTTGGAGGTTGCCTTTATTTCTACTTGAAATAACCCATAGTTATGAAAACGGGGTTTGTTTGAACAAGAGCGGACTCTGCTATGGTGGTAACATTCTAGGCAATGCTGCTAACTGGTCTGTACTTTTATTTCTTATTCATTTTTTTTACAAATAGACTCTTTAATGATTATTTTAGAGAGAGACAGAGCATGAGCAGGAGAGGGGCAGAGAGGGAGACACAGAATCCGAAGCAGGCTCCAGACTCTGGGTTGTCAGCACAGAGCCTGACATGGGGCTCAGACTCACGAACCATGAGATCATGACCTGAGCCGAAGCCGGATGCCCAACCGACTGAGCCACCGGGTGTCCCACTGGTCTGTACTCCTAAGGTTGCTTCCCTGCATAGAAGGCATGACTGTCTGTGAGTTAGACACTACTGTGCATCTCCCGGTTTTCACTCTCCCTGTTGCCAGAACACCATAGTGTTTACCTGGGCTGGTGGACACTCAGAACAAAGCTATAACCCTTCTCTGCCTTCTACTCGAGTGGAACCTGGTGACTCACTTTTGGCCAAAATGCTGAATGCAGATATGATATGGTAGCTTCCTCACAGGGCACAGCCGATACGCCATTTCCTCTCCTCTGCTGCCCAGACAGAGACACTGTGACCTTGGGCCATGTGTTTGCAGCCACAGAGGATGGAGACACTGTGGAAGAAGCTGGGACTCGAGGGAGCATAGATGCCCTGGAGCATTTAGCTGTGGACTTCGTTTATGCAAGAGAGATTCAGCACCCCTAGAGGAGAATGTTGTGCTCTCATAGTTCAAAAAAATACTAGTTTTTAAAAATTAAAACCATTTAGAGATAAAATGTAAACGTAAAAATTACAACGTGTCAAGTTAGCCTTTCACATTCTGAACTAATTCTGTTCCGATTTCCTTTATCTGCAAACTTTCTAGTCTGTTTGTAACATATGTTATTACGGAAGAATTTACTCAACTTTTTATAACCTCAACTAAGAGTTGGTTGGGATTTGACTGTAATTTGCACTTGATTAGATTATTTTAGAGAAAAGCAAAAATAGCATTGTACCTTGGCAGACAGCTACAACCAGACATGCAATACTCACGTTTAAGATCGCTACACAGGAGGGAAGTGGTTGGTCAATGGAACTTTCACCGAAGCCAGTTTCCAGCCATGCGTTTAACTGCAGAGTGGCTAGAATCCCGAACTATAGGGCCAGGCTCCCAGTCTTTACTTGCCCTGTCACTTCTACCAAAACCCTGATGCCTCAGAGCTTAGATTTTGTGTCTGTGAAATGTGGGTTGTTGTGCACGTCAGGAAGTCTGACTTAAATAGCCAGTGAACTGTCCTGTGAGAACACAGCAGGGACTAGAACTTAAATTCAAGGTACCATCTGTCTTCTTGGGACTGGATGTGAATTTAAAAACGCTAAGATAAAACATAAATCACAATTTTATACAAAACGCGAATTCACTGTTGAGACAATTTAAGCTGGGAATGATGTGATTGTAATATCTCCCACTTTTACATGATCTGATTTATGTGTGATTACACATCTAGTGTTAAAGGCCCACATTGTTTGCACAAGATGAACCACAGATGCCTGTCTTTCATAGAATTTTGTCCAAAACCCAGACTGTGTGTGGTCACCACATAACAGCAGTGACACATAAGTCTCAGTTAGTACTGACCACATGTGAAGCTCTGCTCCAGACAGCCAGCCAGATGCTATATTCATGGTGATGCCTGTTTCACTAGCGACAACAATGACACAGTTCAGGTGAGTCACTCAGCTAGTAAACCCTAACGCAGCAGAGAGGAAACCCTCAGTTTCCCCTCCGTGAGGAAGGAACAGCAAAGCTGGATCCTCTGGCATGTATCGTCCCGGAGGGAGGGCGCTGAAAGGAGGGAACCTGGGCCGATCAGTTCCTCATCTTGACAAATGTTTGCTACAGAAATGAATCGACAGAGTCAGTGAAAATAGTCATTACGGGACATGTTTTCATTGAAAAGTCACCTCTGAGATAAAACTCAGGGGGAGGCTATGGGGGGGGGGTACTTTCCTTGGTGAACCCAGCTGCGAGCCTGAGCTCCCCTTTCTGCCACACGGAGCGCCCTCTGCGTGCACAGGGCTATTCTGGGTCACAAGTATAGAGTGGTGTTTACTATTTCTGCAACTTTTCTGTAAGCTTAGAATTATTTCCAAAGAAAAAATGTAAAAACATAGCTCTTCAACTCCATCCCACAGAACGCAACCTCCTCTTTGTCTCTGGCTGATTTCCACTATGTCACCAGCTCCGCAGCTCCTGGGAGGGTGTGATTCCAACTTTAAGACAACCTTATCGGGTTTATCCCAGACAGAACCACAGGATCTTCTTACTGCAAACGAGCTCCTTACATTTTGGACAAGGGCTTTACAAAATACGGGGTGGGGGGGGCGGGGAGAAGAAAAGCCAAAAGAAAATGAAATAAATACATACAATCTTTAAAAAAAAGAAAAAGAAAAAGAAACATGCTTAGAAAACATAGGTCTCAGACCCAAAGAAGAAGGAAAGAAACATGCTTAGAAAACATAGGTCTCAGACCCAAAGCATTGACGTGATTTTCTTCAGTCACGACCACCTGAGCAGTCCAACTCAACAAGGGCGTTTCAATCATAACATACAAAGTTTGGAAATACTTCACAATTGAAGCACCAATTTAAAAAATACTCTGAAAGTTTCAACTGTTTCTGTCCAGAAGAAAAAAAAATGGTAAGAAATTTATCTTAGCATTAGCTGCAGTGGAAACAATGTCTGTAAGATCAAGTTAAAATCCCTATTATCTTAGCACCTAATACAGGTGTTGCGGCTGGAACGTTGTCTTTCCTGGGTTGTCCTCCAGGGACACGATCTGGTAAGACCTTAGGCAGAATAACACCACTAGATGTTTTTATTGCAAATAGAACTTAGAATAGCCCTTATTCCTTAATGTTCAGTTGGAAAGCAGTGAGCATTGATGAGGATCCTAGGATGCTATGTGAGGAGACGGGAGGGACTTGGAGAAAGTCAGTATGACATAAAGGGATCCAGACTGTACTGGAGCAAGAACCATGCTGGATGTAGTCAGACACCAGAGTTAGTGATGTGCCAGGCAGACTGCAAGAAGGAAGAGGAAACGGAGAGGAAGCATCTGTCCACGGCAGGGAGGAAGGACACCGATGACGAGGTGACATCTGAGTCCGTGAAAGTCTGCCATGTGGATAAAGTGGGGTGTGTGTTGGGATGGGGAGTGCTGGGGCAGTGAGGATGGGCACACGGCATTCCAGCACCTCCTTAAGTGGGAGGCATGAGAGTCACACTGCGTGTCCCCTTGTGAGATACTTTCTGAGAGTCCCTCAGTCTGCATGAGACCCCTTGTACCTTGTCCTACGTGTGTGATTTATTGTAGTTATCACTGTGGTAACTAAATATTTGTGTATCCGTTGGCTTACAACGGGCTTATCCCCCCGACTCGAAACCCCATGAGAACCAGTATTTGCTGTTGTCAGTGCCCTTCTGCCCTCATGGCTGGAGCAGGGTAGGGTATAATATATATTTGTGGAATGGCTCAAACGTGAGTGAATGAACACATGAATGAATGAATGACGTGTTCCAGAAGGACAAAAGGTCCAAGAAGGAAGAAGGAGCCCTGATGTGTGGCAGCAGTGTTAGGGACAAGGATGAGGAATAAACAGATTTGGAAGGTATTTTAAGGAAGAAGTAACAACACCTGATGACTGCAGGAAGCTCATGTTTCTAGCCTGGGTGGCAGGTGCCATTTCTGTCTGAGAGCAGAGGAGGACCAACAGGTCCCAGGGTGTAGGTGACTCTTACAGGAAGCCTGTGTAAGAGAAGCCACAGAAAGACACAGACCCCTAAATACAGACTGCTAGTGGCCAGAGGAATGGGGCTGAGGTGGGGGGGGGGGGGGGAGAGGGGGCGAAACAAGCTTCCAGTGATGGAATGAGTAGGTCACAGGGACCATAGTCAACGGTGACTGCACAGCGCTGTATGGGGGTAGGCGGTGTTACGCCCTGGTGAGCACGGCACCGGCATAACGAGCTTGTCTGGTTACCAGTTGTGCCTTTGATGAGCGTGTGAGTGTCACATGGTGTGTCCACTACACTCAGGACAAGAAGAGTGAGAAGCAGCAGAGGGGGCGGGGAGAACAGGACAGCCTGTTGCTCGGGCTTTTGCTTCCAGGCTCAGACAGACACCGTGCTTCCGTGCGAGGTGAGAGTCCCCGCCCGGCCCAGACCGCTGCCTCTCCGGGTGGGATACCTGGGTGTCTGGCTTTCACTGAATGTCTTGGGTTATTTTCACGACCGTCGCTGCTGCGGTAGAGGTATCCCAGACCCCCAGGCAGAGCGTTGTCAGGGAAGATGCAGGTAAGATTTCCAGCCCCACAGAAACCCTGAAGAAAATCCAGAGGGCAGGCTGACCACAGGATTCTGCAGTGGGGAATGACTGGAGTCCTTGGGGCGGGGGGGGGGGGGGGGGGGGGGG